>NW_011209922.1:0-1643 GCF_000146605.3 Meleagris gallopavo
TTGTTAGAGATGAGTTATGGACAAGTATAACTCAGTTGTGGAATAATTCCCTTCCCCACTTCCTGAATCTTCTAGAGTTCTTGGGCTACAGCCTGGCAGTACGTAAACCATAACGGTTAGTATTATAGCTAAAGCCAGTGGAAAATAACAGGCATTACAAAATCACACAATCCAAAACATTTATGTTGGACTACAAGTTATAGTGCACAGAAGTTGTGTGATTTTAGTTACAGATTAATTCTTCACCTTGCTCCTGTGTCACAGTGGCAGAAGCAACATACACGTTAAGACCCAGGCTCAGTGAGTTAAAATTGTCATGATCTTTCATGAAATTGAAAAGAAAAAAAAAGTGACTTTTGAAACAAAAGAACAAATCTATTATTATTTTCCGAGTGAACCAGAAGGTTTTGTAAAACAATGTGATTCCTTCTCGAAAACTCTACCTAGACATATACCCATTCTGTTAGCTTTCTTTTTTGGTGCTTAGCAACTGGATTGAAGAGTCAATGCAATACATGTGCAAACATATATAGTGTCTTAACAATCTGCTCATTTCTGAAATTATCATGTTAGGAGTGTATTTGTTCCCGGTTGCATCTAGACAATTTCGTAGAGACAATGGACCACTCTTTCTGAACCTAGAAAGACTTGCAAAGAAAAGTAAAAAGATTATACTGTGGGCAACAAACCCACAATCCCATTATGATTTCTAGATCAGATTGTTGCAATATATGTTAATCTAAGATTTAATCTAACAGATCAATCAGAAACTACTGTTGCTGCAAAATGTCATTATTCATGAGAATGTTAAACACTGAAGTCATTCTGAGTTTTAGCTCTGGCTTCGGTTTTAGCCACTACACACCATCTGTAGTACCTTTGGTAGCCATAACAGAGTTCAGACTTCAGTTTCATCTGTCAGAGTATCTTGAAGTAACCACATCTACGCAGTAAGTCTTAGACTGTCTTTAACTCAAAATATAGGCTTCCAATGACACTCCAGTGTGAAAGAACTCAGCTTCAACAACTATCCAAAATTTCCTCTACATAACAGCTCCTTTCAGCATATACACATTGCATGACTTCATCTTCCACCATTCTCTATAAGAGAAGCCACCTTCCTTGGTCTTGGTATCAGCAGTACATTGTCTTCAGCTTCCACTGTCACAAACCCAGATGCAGTCCATATACAAATGATTTACCTCAGCATTTCTAATGAAAGGACCTTGTTTGTGCAAAGTAACAGGTCACACATTTCCTCAGGCCAAACCTGAAGAAGGTTGCTTACTCACATGTTTTTACCATGACATTCCAAATCTCAGCTATTGCTCTGCTCTCTCTTCACTTTCAGAAGAGGTTGCTCTGGAGAGCAAAAACTTACATACTTGTAAGTCACATACAACAGGACAGCCATCCTTTTCAATGCTCACCAGTATTTAAATGCAAAGCTTTCTGCCTCCCCTCATCGGTGTCCAAAAGGTCTGACAAATCCCTCTAGAAATAGTCATACTAATTTCTGTGATCAAGAAAGGAATCATTTTGGGGTGGGAAACTACACTGATACAATAATTGTAATAGCAGCATGCAATGTCCTGGAATATGTTGATAATAACTTCCTCTTCCAAGTAGTACAGGAACCCATG
>NW_011209923.1:0-2065 GCF_000146605.3 Meleagris gallopavo
TGCATTATCTGTAGCAATGCTGATTCAGCTCAGAATTTGTCCTCTCATTACCAATTTGTCCCATGAGGTGTGAATTCACAGAATCACTACGGTTGGAAAGGAGCATCTTGTAGAGCATCTTGCAGAACCACCAACCCATCACCACCATGTCCATAAATCATGTCACTAAGAGCAACAGTTGGTCTGAAGAAATTGGAATGCACAGATTTTTATTTCTCCATTGCTCACTTCCTTGGCCAGAGCAGCCTTTCTGAAACCTGCTGGTAGAAGAATGAGTTTCCTTAAACAAACAAGAATAATGGGTGCTTATTTAAGTAGTCTATCACTTGAATGGATTTACGGCAATGGGATTGAACTTTCACACACACACAAAAAGAAAGATCTGAATTTCAGCACTGACTTTTGTGATGAACTTTCTACTTCAGTTCAAGAATTTGGTGCTGCTAACTTGTATTCCCAGCAGGTGAAACCAGACGATCAAAGTCTCTGAATAAAACCTGGAGCTGGAATATTTCAAGTTCTGCACTGTTATTTGGCTTTCATGGTTAATTATTCCAGTTATTATCTCAGCAAGAAATGTTCCTCTATATTTGCATGCTACTCTTATCTTTTATCTTTAATTGCACAGCTCACTTTAATTATTACCCTGGGAAATTCTAGGGATGTCAAAGAAGAGTCTCTTAAAATAATGACTGTGCTAGGAAATAAGATTTCCTTTGCTGTCTGTGCATTAAAACCACTTCCTACAATTATTCCATCACTTTTTACTCTGTTTTTGGGGCCTGCAACGTCAGGAATGACACTCCTCATCCATGAATAAACCTCATATCACATGGAGCTGCCTTCCAGAGCTTTGCAAACAGGCTCTGCTGTTTCTCTGGGATTAATATGAATAGCCATATGTGTCTCTGTAGGACAATAGCTGAACATGTCATTCCTAATAGCATAAAATACTACAAAAGGCTTTTCCTTGCCAGTCTACTGAAGCCAACAAGCCCATGGTGTGACATGTCTTTTAGATACCAAAAGCCCTCCTGCTACCTAGATCACCTGCAGCATTCCAGAAAATCCTCTGTCTTGAATTTCTCAGTATAAAAATGGGAACAATTTGTCAAATGAAATGTCAGTGAAAACAGTGGAGGTGGTACTATGATGATCACCTCATCTCTATTCAACAAAAATGAACCTTACAAAAGCTGAGGGAACAGCTGCAGAGTTCTCTGCTTACTGCTTGCTGCTGCCATGACGTAGGACCTGGCTTTGCCACTGGCTAGCCACACAGTTTCTAACTTAGCTATACTGAATTGGAAAAATGAATTAAAAAAAACAAAACAACAACCACAAACAAAAAGCAGAAAGAAAGAAAATAGATTTCTCCAAGATTAGTTTAGCCTGCTAATATCATTTGGCCTGATTTTTGTGTGGTTAAAGTTGGATCAATTTTGATTCATTGCTGATTTACACCTCCTGGAGATGTAACATTTTAAAGTGTGGACCATCTCAGTGCCCCACCTTTCTTCTCTGCTTCATTTGCACTCCAGTAATAAGCTTTAGGCCAAGGAGTGAAGGTGCTTCCTTTTCTTTGTTCTGAACATCTTCAGAATTAAATCTATTAATGCTGGTTTCATAAAAGGCATAAAAAAGAGACCAAACAGAGCTCTAAAAGAACAGGTTAAAGATTTGACAAGTACTGTAAGTTCAAGCATGGGTCCTTGAATTGTTGATTACATGCTAACCTCTCTAACTACTAGACAGAAACTACAGATATTTTTTTTTCTAGCTAAACTCTGCTAAGGTCAAACATTCGGTATATGAGAGAAGACAAAGAAGCTCTGATGCTCCTCCAATGGTAATAAAGAAAAGCGAATAAGCCAAACCAGCCAATACAGGCCAGTTAAATACCTGGAACTAAAGCAGCCAGAATTCAGTTACAATCCTGCCTTTTACACTGATGGATTCAGGGCAGGCTTGTACCCCGTAAGCAAATGTGACAGCAGGAAAACTGATATTTCTCCATCAGAGAAAAGGCTGAAACTTTTTTTTTTTGTTTTCTTTTTTTTTTCCC
>NW_011209924.1:0-304 GCF_000146605.3 Meleagris gallopavo
CAGACGAGTGCAGGAGAGCACCCAGCTGCTCTCTGTGAAGGAGAAAATCACACTCCTGTGCCAGGAAGAAGCTCCGCAGGGCAGCCTTCCTTCTGGAGACACAGAAATGGCCCCGGCATCCAGGAGCACGAGGACTTGGCAAAGCAAGGTGCTCTCCTCAATGACCACAACAGAGACACCCACCGTGCTGGCATTTGTCTCATCTGTCTGTATTTTCTTAGCAACTGATGCAACATACCCAAAAAACTCCTCAAGAATGTGGAGATGTCTCCACAAGTAATGTGAGAATATTGGCTAACATCTA
>NW_011209925.1:0-3056 GCF_000146605.3 Meleagris gallopavo
CATGGTCCCATGCCCATATTGGCCATACTGGGAGTATGAGACTGAATTCTGATTCTAACAGAGGCTTAACCCTTTCAAATGGTTAAGCACAGTGATGAAATACATTCAGGAAATAAATGGGGCCAGGATAGTACTGGCCAATTCCCCCAGCTCTGGAGAGATGTAGGACAAAGAATAAAAGTAGGGTGTCAGATGAACAAGTGATCTATGTGCATTGCAATAGCCTTGCAGTTTTCCCTATCAGCACTGGGAACAAATCAACAGTTCTTATCTAATATATTATCTCAGTCGGAAAGAACTAATGTAAAAGACCACCAGTTAATTGTAGATGCAGTTGCCATAACTCAAATGTCTCCCTCGCTCTTACTTGTAGAAGGTAAATGCTTTACCCACTGAACTTTGAAAGGTGATTTGGGACAATGCAAACAAATTTGAAAGATAGTTTCAATCTTGGTGACATGTAGTCAATTTTACATATGATCCTGTCACTAACTCTGGCGCAGCTTTTGTTCTAACAATACGCCATGCTTCAGTACATACCATATATCTAATCATTGTGCTGGGACTGAATCACAATGGAGTTCTTTGTTCTGCAGAGAAGAAAGAATCGCAAATGCTTGTGGAGAAAATGACTCGGGATTTCTTCTTTCTTGCTAGCAGATCTTGATGCTCTCCTCTTTCTGCCAGTGGGCTGCATGTCATGCCATAGTCCTGCAGTCTCCAGAAGTGACCCAATGTGCTACCAAACAGATCACAGACCTGGATTCAGGCGTTCCTCATTCTCCCACTGCACAAGCTCTCATGGAGCAGCATGCTCTTCAAACGTGGTCATTTTTTGCAGTTACGCAGTGTTTGTGTACTTATGTAGGAATGTAATGTTTCTGCATTAGAACTAATTACGTGATATTTTATGTCATTGTCTCTGCTCTCATCTTGCGTTTTTTGTCAGTACTAATAGCTCTCTTTGGGAGTGCTTTTATTTCATCAAGAGTCTCTGAGGGTCTCCTTCACTTGTCCATTAGATGAATTTTCCACATTGGTGCTTGCTCAGTAGGTAGACGGAGTAATGTATAGGTGCAAGGACTGCCACTGTTGTCTGTCCAGCCATCTGGAATACCTCTGAGCCTTGAGTTCCTGACAACTTAGACATCACGTGCCTAAACATTGTGATAATGCCTTTAGAAATCCAAAACCCTTGACAAGGATATCAGTAGGCTCATTATGTTGCAAGACTACTTTTTTTTTTTTGTGCTGGACAGACAGGACCTCAGTGATGATAGAAAATTTGAGGAGAATGTAAGTCATTAGCAATAGATACACATTTAGCTAGCAACTGTTTCTGTTTAGCCAGTATGCCCATGTTAAGCGTTAAGCGTTGGGAAGGTTTGTGAACCGGAAATACTCAGGCAATGAGGAACCAGGGGAGAAGATGATAAGCGTCAGGTAACAGGGCATGTTCTTTGTTTTGTAATAGGGTTTGTTGCTTTTTGTTCAGTATCATTTCTTGCCATTATGCAGTGTTTACCTTTTCTTGTTTTTCATGTTGCCAATCAACACCTCATTGGAGCTTGGATGACCCGAATGCAGACAACTAAGTGTTGACCAAGTGTGATGTGAAATGAAGAAGTAGGCTCCAAAACAGGCTTCTGGTGAGTGCTGTGTATGACATGGGGTATCTAGAACTACCTCTGTTCCTCCCTGCCCCATGTTGTTCAGTACCAGATGTGAAGGTTTCTTCTTTCCTTCTAGGATTGGAGACTCCACCATCAGATGGTGTTGGCTTTTCAAACTTCCCCAGGTTGCAGCGCTAGATGTGCCCAGATTCTTGGAAAGGGGTAACTGATTCCTTCGTCATTACCTGATGGTGATGTCTACTTATCTTGTGTCCAACGAGTGGCGGTGGAAAAACTATGACTCTCCCGAGCGGTGCAAGGACTCTAATGAGGCTCATTGTGTTTATAGTAGGAAACTACAGCCATAGATGGATGCCAATATCCATTCCTTACTCTGTCTGGCAAGCTGTATTGATCTCTGAAGTCGTTACCACACTTGTAGAATTTCTTTGGGCTTGGCATCAGTTGTCTTTTGCGTTCACATGGCTTTCACCAGGTGTTCTTCCTTTTCCCCATCTTTAGGGCTCCCAAATACTGATGGGATGTCTGTGCCTTCTGTTGCTCTCACCAACATGGGTTGTTCTTCTTTTTGGGTTCAGTATCATTTCTTGATGTTATGCAATGTTTCTCTATCCTTGTGTTTCATGTTGCCAATCTATGCCTAGTTGGAGCTACAGTGACCCAAATGCTGACTGCTCTGCTTTGACCAAGTGAGATGCAAAAAGAGGTAGGCTGCAAAACAGGTTTCTACTAGTGTGTGTCATGTATGACTTGGTTTCTAGAGTTAACTTCTTTTCCTCCTCCTTTTCCAGTTCCCTTTCCAGTTCCCTTTTATTTTTTCCCCCTTTTTGTAATTTATTTTCACTTTCTAATTTGCTTTCTAATTCTACTGCTTTTCTCCAATTCCTTATCCAATTCCTTTTTTTTTCCATTTCTGTTTCTGAATAATTTTCTAATGTTTTTCTTTTCCTTTTTTTACCTTTTTTCTCCTTTTCCATTTCTAATTCTTTATTTATTTTCTACTTCCTTTTCTCTTTCTAATTTATTTTAAGACTTTTTCCAGTTCTTCTTGTTTTGAATTCTATTTCTCTAATTCTTTTCTTTTGCTAAATGTTTCCAATTCTGTTTCCGTTTCCAATTGTTTTTTCTTCATCATGTTCCTTTCCTAGTCATATTCCTTTCCATATTTTATTTTACGCATCATATTACAATTCCCATTCAATTCTCACTCCCATTCTTTTTCCTTTATCAATTTATTTTCCATTCCTTTTCTCAATCTCTTTTTCTCTTTCTGAGTTTTTTTTCTTCTTTCCTGTTTCTAATCTGTTTTGTTTTTCTATTTTTTTTAATTCTTTTCCTATTTCTTTCTGCTGTTGCAAGTCTTTCTTCTCATTCCAACTCTTTCCTTTTTCTATTTCATTTTTTGTTCTTTTTTCCAATCCC
>NW_011209926.1:0-1710 GCF_000146605.3 Meleagris gallopavo
TGGGTTTGACTGTATTCCATCTGTCTGACCACATGTCCTTGCCCCAGATCGGCCGGGCATGGATAGGCCATTCTTGGGTGGCCCACTGTGCAATCCACAGAGTGACCCCTCGGTACACAGCCCAACTATCTGTACAGGTGTTCAGGATACCACCACCGGGTTCCTTAGTTATAACCATCCCACACGGCTCGCAGTTCTGCCCATTGGCTGAAGGTGAGTCAGATCTTTTACCACCCCTGAATCGGCAGAGTGCTCTTGACTATAACTTCAGCCGTTTGAGTTATTGGCTCTATTGCCTGCAATGCCGAATAGACAGCCAATAACTGTTTTTCAATCCTACTGTATCTTTTTCTGCTCCATGCCAGATCTGAGCCCAGAAACCAATGGGGGTCCAAACAGAACTCTGGCGTTGCTACAGGCCCCAACCAAAGCCATCTTGAGTGACGCAAACATCCAACTCGGCTGGGAGGGTATGATCAAATATACCCAATGCCTGGGCTTGTTTAACTACCAGTTTTACTTGTTGGAAAGTGTCCTGTTCTGTTTTCCCCCAATCCCAAAGCTGCCCCTTTCTTGTGAGTCTGTACAGTGGCCTTAGCAGCTGCGCTAGGTGAGGTATAAAAGAACGCCAATAACCCAATACACCTAGAAACTCTTGCAGCTGCTTCGATGTTGTAGGGACTGGGAACGCCTGAACCTTATCGATGACAGCACTAGGCAGTACTTTGGTCTTTCCTGACCAAACCACCCCCAGGAATTTCATGGACAAGCCCGGACCTTGCACCTTCTGGGGATTTATAGCCCATCCCCTCTGTTGTAAATAGGCCATTAATGAATCCGCCACCTGCCCTACTGCCTGCAGTGAGTCGGATGTCAGCAGGAGATCATCAATATAATGATACAGGTCAACATCATCAGGTTTTTTCCAATCAGCCAGGTCACGCGCCACAATATTATGACATGTTGGTGAATGCACGTACCCCTGTGGCAGGACCTGAAAGGTCCACTGCCTGCCTCCCCACATAAACGCAAACTGATCTTGCGATTCCTCAGCAATTGGGATACTGAAGAACGCATTTGCCAAATCTAGGATACAATGATAGGTTTTTATCTCCCTACTCAATGTGTCCAGTAGGGAGGCAATACTGCGTATGGCTGCATGAATAGGCGGCGTGACCTTATTTAATTCCGTGTAATCTACCGTCATTTTCCACGTGCCATCCGACTTTCGCACTGGCCATGTGGGGGAATTATATGGGCTGTGGGCAGGTCTTATTATGCCCACTTTTTCTACTTCCTGCACCGTTCTCAATATTTTATCCTGCCCACCCGGGAGTCTGTACTGTCTCACATCAGAAATGCGGCGCGGTTTCAGCGGCAAATAGGCCCATGTTTCGCATGGCCTCTTAATATTGCCTGCACCGCCTGGATACTGATACATCTCTGTCGAAGTCTGAACTCTCCCACGGTTGTCTGGAGAGCCAGACCGCATAGAATATCTATGCCCAAGATGTATTCCTGGACTGGGGCAATAGATACCTTATACTCCCGGGGTGGGAGACGCCCAACCCCCAGTTTCAACCATGTTTGGGTGACAGGAATGTCTGTCCCCCAAAACCACCAATCATCACTCTGTCTCCATCAGATTTAGTTTGATCTCCGTAGATAATTGATGTTTCTGCTCCAGTGCCCACTAATGCCATAACTCTC
>NW_011209927.1:0-473 GCF_000146605.3 Meleagris gallopavo
AAAATAATAATAATAATAATTAAATTAAATTAAAAGAGGGTGAAAACATCCCCAAAATTATTGTTGGTTTTTCTCGTTGTTGTTGTTGTTGGTAGAATAACATGGCTCTTCTCTGCAGGCTCAGCAGGGAGCCATAGGCCGCAGCCAACACAGGGCCTCCCTGGCCAGGGGCCCTCTGCAGTCCTTCCCCAGGGCAGAGCTGTGCCCCCGGCCTCTGCTCCTCTTACAGCAAGGAGAGTTCCTGGTAGACCCAAATTCTCCAAAGATTTCATGTTTAAAAAAAAAATTTTTAATTTTTTTTTAAACCCAACCCTAAAATAAAATTAAACGCCATCCCTCCAAACAAGCCTCCCCACCACAGAAGGCAAACAAAAGATCCAGAGCCCAAGCTTCCCCTGAGCCAGGTAATGCCAGATGTACGTGCAAGGCCATGGAACAGAACAAAGTCACAATCATAACACACAAAAGAGCAG
>NW_011209928.1:0-905 GCF_000146605.3 Meleagris gallopavo
AAGTTAAACCTTGTTTCTTTTCTAACTTCAAGTCGAAGCTAGATACAGCAGCTCCATCAGGGAGAGAACTGTTCCAAGAGTTCCTGGAACGTTACTGCTGAAGGATCTGTTAATGCCTCACCTGTGAAGCTGGGTTAGGTAGCAGTGTGTTCTGGAGAAGTAATGTCCTTGCCTTCACAGAAAGATGGTGGTTCCTCATCCTCTGATGAACTTTGTTCTTTAGGAATACCTTGAATCAGCCCAGGACTTGGAATCAAATGCCAAGAATTGGAGAGCTATCAAGAGCAGCCATCTACTGGCTCACTCTAGCCTTACTACAATGAAATTTGCTTCGGGAGATGTCCGTCAGTGCAGAGAGGCACTTGAAAGGTATTGTTTTATCCTTACTGCGTTTAAAAACCAACCAAACAGAAACAATCCGGAACAGAATCTTTTTTTCTGAGTCACAGAACACCTAGCAGGCATCAGTTTCCCTGAGTAACCAGTTTGTGGACAGGAGAGGAGTTTCTCTGCACTGACCACAAAGGAAGGTTCTTAGCAGGCTTGAAGCCCAAGCTGTGTATTTGTCCGAGCTACAAGCCTTGGAGAAGACCTGGTGATATCCTGGGTCAGTTGCCTTTGTCTCTTCAGTAAGAGAACGTTGTTCTCTACTTCAGCTGCCAATTCAGATTTCACAGCCATCTGTGGACCAGTTTTGTCCTGGTCGACTTAACACAACCCGCAGCCATGTGATGAAGAATTGTAGATATAAATGGGAAGCAGAAGGCCACCCCCGGTGAGAACATTCCCCTTCAGGGAAAACTGGTAGGGCCAGCTAAGCCAACTGACTTCAGGCTGTATCACCTGTGGCACGGCTGGAGCAGTGCAAAGCAGTGTTTGTAGCCAAGTTCTTGGTGAAGTTCTGC
>NW_011209928.1:8176-9736 GCF_000146605.3 Meleagris gallopavo
CAGCCAACTCCTGGGGAGAAAAGTACAGGACAACCTCTGCAGGTTCCTTCTGCATCTCCCCGGGGCACTGGCAGCAGTGCAGAAGATGAAGGTCCAGAAGACACTGGGACACAAGTGAATATTCAAAACATAAAAGTAAGAATGAAGTTTCTACAAAAGGTTTTGTCCCTAAATTCAGAGAATTATTCTCAAACCTCTACGACATGACTGTTTTCACTTTGTGAGGAATAAAACATGCAGCAAACACGGTCTGACTCCTTTCACTGTGCCTCAGGTCTTTTCTAACACTGGAAGTGAGGCACAGATCTTAGGTTTCTCAGGGAGAGAAAGGAGTTACAGCTGTATCCAAACGTGGAAATGGCTTTGGCTAGTAAAATTTCTCCTACAATATATGTATGAATTAATTGATTTCAGAGAAAGAGAAACGGTGTACTTTATGGAATGATACTGCTTCAAGGGTATATCAGTCACTTTCGTCACCTGTAGTGTAACACCATAAATAAAAACAAAACCCCATCTGCAGGGCAAAGTCAAGATTAAGTGAAAATAGAACGGGTTTTGGAGCCATTTCAACTTTTTTCCCTTGGTTTTTCCAGCTCCTGGAAAGAGAAGATGCTCTCAGGGAGCGAGAGGCCTGTCTGGACAAACTGAAAGAGGTGGGTAACTTAAGGATGCTTCTTGCCTTAGATGCCATTTAGCTTGGTGTTTGCAATCTGCAGGCATCGTGTGCTTGCCAGCTTTAATGCTTCTCTCTTTAAAGCACTTGAAATATGGAAATGGAAGTTTGTTGGATCGTTTGAATACTGAAATTGTAGATGTTTCTAAAATGCTCTGGTTCATCATGTTTGAAATGTGATATTTCTACAGCTGAAGGATGCAGAAGTGAAAAAGCTTGAAACTTCGCTGAGGGAGATCAGCAAATGTCGGGACGAGCTCAGAGAAGATAATGAATCCTTAAGAAAACAGGCAAGAGGAATTATTTCCTACAGTCAGTAACTTTCCAAGTCTGAGTTGACAGTGTTAATTGTCTGAACAGGATGTTTGCAAAACTGATGGTTTCCCAAGGCAGGAATGGTGTGAATGCATGAAATTCCTTTCTGACCCTTCTTTGGGTGCATCTGCTCTCATAGTTACTCAGAAGCTTCAGTTGTTTTCAGGAGTGCTGATGAAAGTATTGTCTCTGTTCTTAATGTCAAGCTGAGGCAGCAGTTCCCATTAGCACAGAGTTGAAACTTTCCCCTCACTCGACTGCTGAAGCTGACCTAAATGCTGGCAGGGAAATGGATCTTTCCCAGGGTTCTTCCCACTAATTGAAGAAACCAAGTAGCAGTGTAGAGTTCAGGGCATCAGGGCCTGTTTCCTAGCAGGTAATCTCATTAACCAGTAGTTCTGGAAGAAAATGCTGACTTTTAATGGTCTTTTGTTCCTGCATGAACAGCCAGGAGGGGTTGCCTTTTGTGTTTCAGAAGGCCAGGCAATGCTGCCACAAGTCAAAGTCATTTGTGTTAGCGTGAGAGGGAGCTGAGCACAGATGGCCATCAGCACACTTCCAATTAGTCA
>NW_011209929.1:0-947 GCF_000146605.3 Meleagris gallopavo
GTTCTGAGGATATGGAAGATTATGACAGGATCAAAGATGGTGAATACCTCAAGTGTCTTTAGGACACAGGAACACCATTCCAAGCTTGTCTCCAGAGGTATTTTCTTCTCTGCCTCCTGAACATGGAGCACAGCATCTCGTAATTTATTGCGGGAGTGGTACAGTGCAACAAGTCTGATGTTAAGGGAGACGTCATCAGGTCTCGCACGCAGTTCAGCTTGAGTCACGTAAAAGAGCTCATTCCAGCCACCTTCAGCTTTATATTCTTGTAACTTCTCCTATTACACACAAAGGCAACAGATTCGTATCTTTTTCCACATCAGTCTTTTCAACAACCACATTACCTGACAGGTTGCTCACCTCCGCTACACAGACTACAGACTTGATGAAATTACTCCAGCATCTTAGAAACGAGGTAACAGGGGAAAAACCTTCAGTGTGCCTCTTGTAGGTGCTAAGTTTAGACTGTCAGACTCTTTGAGACAGAGACAGCACCCCTTGTTTCAGAGTAGCTGGTCCAAAAAGGACAACAGAAGACCAACAGAAGCCTCTGAGAACCTCAGTGTCCCTGCTGCTGTGCTACACAAAACTAAGTGCCAAAGTGACACTACGTAACTGAAAGCATTTACACAGTAGTTGAGAATGACAGCACTTCCTACATCCTGCATTTTTAAACCCAAAAAACTAAAAAGCAGCTTTGTCACAACAGATACATCGAGTATTGCCCATCTAAACTCAGCTTCTTGGATATTATTGCTGACAGTTTCCCCACAGGTTTGAACACATCAACCTTAAAACGCATGTGAAAGCCCAGAGCTGCAATTTGCACGCAAGCTGGACAAAAACATCAGACAGCAAAGAATTTAACACGTAATAGATTCAAGATTCCTGATGCTAAAGTAATTTAGCCAAGGAAATCTTGTGAGAGATGACTAGATGACATGCCA
>NW_011209930.1:0-2473 GCF_000146605.3 Meleagris gallopavo
GCTCCGGAGGAGCCCACCACGGCTTGCTGGGGGAAGGAGCTGAGGATGGGGCCGGGGAAGGTGACGACGACGGGCGGTGGCTGGATGAAGGCCGTTGAGTCGGGGCACTGGCGTGCGCACAGCTCGTTGCAGCTCTCAGCGATGGGCTGGGGCACGGCAACGCTGGTTTTTGGTGGGCACAGGTCGTAGCAAGACATCTTGGTGTGACGGGATGGAGCTCTGGAAGGGGGCAGACAGTGTCATGCAGCAGCAGATGGCAGCAACTCAGGCACAGGGGCCTGATGCTGGCCTTGGTGAAGAGCAGCAGGAGAAGTACTCTTGGACTTACCCTGTTCCAAAGGAGAAGGATACCAGAGCAGTGCTTTGGAGGGCTCTGCGCAGACCCAGCTTTTATCCAGGCCGGGCCATGGCTCATCACCCTCTGGGCCAATGGGCAGATGCGGCACTCCCTGATGCCAAGGCAAGGCTGGCCTGCTTCAGCCCTCCTTGTGTCAGCAGTCCCTGGCTGGACCAGCACAGGCCCCTTTACTGCCTGCCCTCTTCTTCCTGCTTTGTGGACTGACTGTGTAATGCTGAGCAGGCTATGACTGAGAGGAGTGCCTTTGATTTGGTGTTTCATCACCTCACCTATCTGCAGATAGCAACTGCAGTGCATTTGTCATTCAGATGCTGCCATGCAGGAGGCCTTGGAAAAACCTTCTACTTGCCAGTGCTGTCACCCTGCTCCTCCCTGTTGCTATGCACAGCTGGCATGTAGCCAAAGCAGAATCAAGCCCCTGGGGAAGTGCTGTGGCACAAAGGGAACTGCCACTCAGCATTTGTCATGCACTCTATCCTCTTGCACAAGCAGAGAATAGGAAAGCATCAGGCCTAATTTGCCCATTAGCAGAGGACTGGCCAGTGTCTGAGCAGGGTAATTGCAGGGGCTGAGGGAGGAGGTGGGAGCTGCCAAGTAAACAGCATCAGCAAAACAGCCCCATGGTATGCACAGTGGAGAGTGAGCATCAGCTGCTGATAGCCACGTGACCCCATCCAGATCAGCTCCTCCCAACGCACACAGGCCCTAATAAAAGAGCAGCCTATGGTGAGTGCTGGCATTCACCTCTCCTGCCTGGCTCAGCTCAGGAAAAGGGTGAGTGGATGGGCCTCCATTGGCACGGGCTGGATGTGGGTCTTGATGGTAGGAGAGCTGGGTGTTGTGGAGTGGCTGTGACCCTGTGGCAGTGGCTCCAGTCCTGCTGTGTGCAGAGCTTTCCATGATCATGGGCTTAGCTCTGCCAGGGCATCTCCTCACTCACAGCTCCCCTTTTTGCAACTTTGCACTGCAGGCTCATCTCTCTCACACCAAGATGTCTTGCTACGACCTGTGCCCACCAAAAACCAGCGTTGCCGTGCCCCAGCCCATCGCTGAGAGCTGCAACGAGCTGTGCGCGCGCCAGTGCCCCGACTCAACGGCCTTCATCCAGCCACCGCCCGTCGTCGTCACCTTCCCCGGCCCCATCCTCAGCTCCTTCCCCCAGCAAGCCGTGGTGGGCTCCTCCGGAGCACCCGCCTTTGGGGGCTCCCTGGGGCTGGGGGGCCTCTACGGCGCCGGGGCCACTCAGGGCTCGGGGGGCCTCTGCACCTTTGGCAGACCCTACGCTTCTCCTGCCTGCAGCCCCTGCCCCTTGCCCCGCTACAGCAGGAAGCTCTGGGACACCTGTGGCCCCTGCTAAACTCAGGCCCTGCCTGCTCCCAGCATCACCAGCATTCCATCATGCTCAAACTCCTGGGCCTGGAGTGTTGAGGAGTGCTGGGCATCTCTAGCTACGGCTGAGGCCTGAGCAGCTGGCACTGCCGGCACCTTTGCATGCTCTGCCCAGTTCTCCTGTCCATTCCTATTCTTTCATGGACTACAACTTGAGCCTGACCTGAATTCTTCTCTCTACTCCATTCTCTTTATGATCTGGGAAAAATAAAGTTTTCCTGCATTCACAAATGCCTTCTCCCTCTCTTTGATGTTGTTCCAAAAATGTACCGGGTGGTTGTGCGGCAGCTGGTGTAGCACAAATCTTGCTGACGAGAATCCCAAGTTCCCCTTAGAACGGTGGGGTTGTGAGGAATAGATATGGCAGAGTGGGCCTATTGCTGGGGCTTTGGGAGCTGTGGAAGGAACAAATAGGAGGGCGGTGCTGGCTGCTCCCCCTTGCCCATCCTCCTCAGCTCTGCAGTGGGTCCTGCTCTGATATGTCTTGGTCTGCGATGTCGTAGAAGCACCGCATGAGCTCTGCCTCAAAGCTCAAGTGAGGCTCAAGAGTGCTCGATGAAAAATACTGCCTTTGATTAATGCATTGTCAGTTCCTGGCAGGAATACAGCCTTACAGAAACAAACATAGGCAAGCAGCCACAAACGTGAAGCATGAGCTAGCCTCAAATGTGCCCTGAGGCTGTGATCATTGGGAATGTGGATGGCATCAGCCATAACCTGGAAGCA
>NW_011209930.1:3558-5103 GCF_000146605.3 Meleagris gallopavo
GGGAAGATCCACAGGAGGGAGGATAGTGGTTCTCAAATGCCCTGTGGCAGCATTTCCTGCTGGTAAGAAGCAGCCTACATTCAGACAGGGCTTATTGAGGTGAGCAGCACCACAATGTGAGTCAGAGCTGCAATGACTAGGGGCTTTGACCAATGGAAACACTGACTGACTAAGCTGGGGGCTGAGAGCCTGTTCGGGGCCAGGTGTGGAGAACACATGTGGGAGAAGGAAGCACGGGAGTGCCCACTGTGCCCAGGAAGAAAAGCCCAAGATTCAAATATGGGATGCATATTAATTTTATTGTAAAGACACGAAAGAACACAACATCAAAGACGTACAGTAGTCGTAGGCATGAAGGAGGTGCCTGGGCCTTCAGGAGCAGTGTTTCTTGAGACATCTTCAAGGCAGTGGCCAGCACAGGGCCCAGTTCAGGGCCATAAAAGACAAAGTGGGCATCACAGATCAGCACGGAGAATGAGGAAGGAAGAGGAGAGGAGTCTTGCGGCTGGGTTTAGCAGGGCCCACAGGTGTCCCAGAGCTTCCTGCTGTAGCGGGGCAAGGGGCAGGGGCTGCAGGCAGGAGAAGCGTAGGGTCTGCCAAAGGTGCAGAGGCCCCCCGAGCCCTGAGTGGCCCCGGCGCCGTAGAGGCCCCCCAGCCCCAGGGAGCCCCCAAAGGCGGGTGCTCCGGAGGAGCCCACCACGGCTTGCTGGGGGAAGGAGCTGAGGATGGGGCCGGGGAAGGTGACGACGACGGGCGGTGGCTGGATGAAGGCCGTTGAGTCAGGGCACTGGCGCGCGCACAGCTCGTTGCAGCTCTCAGCGATGGGCTGGGGCACGGCAACGCTGGTTTTTGGTGGGCACAGGTCGTAGCAAGACATCTTGGTGAGATGGGATGGAGCTCTGCAAGAGTGCAGATAGTGTCACACAGCAGTGTGTGGCTGTGCCCCAGGCACAGGGGCCTGAAGAAGGCCCAGGTTTGGGCAGGAGAAGTGCTCTTGGACTTACCCTGTTCTCAAGGAGATGGTGGTCAGAGCTGTGTTTTGGAGATTCCCATAGAGGCCCAGCTTTTATCCAGGCTGGAAAATGGCTCATTAAATGCTGGGCCAATGGACAGAGGTGGCACTCCCTGATGCCGAGGCCGGGCTTTCCTGCCCCTGCCCTCCCTGAGTCAGCAGCCTGTGGCTCAACCAGTTCAGGACCCTTTGCTGCATTCCCTCTCATTTCTGCTTCGTGGACCGAACGTGTAATGCTGAGCCAGCTGTGACCGAGATGAGCGCCTTTGATTTGGTGTTTCGTCATCTTGCCCCTCTGCAGATAACAAATGTGCATTCATCACTCAGGTTCCGGTGTGCGAGAGACTTTGGCTACGATGTCTCTTATCCCCAAAGAACTATTCTGCTCGTCTCTCGGAGGAGCTGCCATGGGACCAGTGAGACATCAGATACTTGGGAACAAGCTGTGGCACTCAGGGTGCTGCCACTCAGCCTGTGTCACACTCCCTGCCCTCTAAGATAGACAGAGGATGAGAGGGCAGCAGGGCTAATTT
>NW_011209931.1:0-817 GCF_000146605.3 Meleagris gallopavo
CCCCAGCCCACTGTCAGCAGCCACAGCGACAGACCCTGCAGCTGGTGAAGCCAAGAGGAGCGACAGCAGGAGGGGTCGGCACTGGGAAGGGGCTCAGAAAGGGGTCCCTGGAGTAGGGGGTGGGCACTGCGCAAAGGACAGTGGGGATGAAAGGGGGGCCAGGGGTCTTGGTGAGGAGGGGGCTGTGATGGTGCTGCCATCGAGGTGAGATGGGGACAGCTGGGATTGAGTTCACACGTGGCCTCCAGGCAGAGGGTTTGGTGGCATCACTGAGAGCTCTGTGGCCTTGGGTTGGGGGGCTGGGGGCTGAGAGCTGCATGAAGCTGCCAGGGGGGGCCTGGCTGTGAGCACCAGGAGGTGGTGAGGGGCTGCAATGCGCATTGAGGGCAGCTGTGCCCCTGCCCCAGCCGTGTCCTGGTGACAGCAGTGACAAATGGCACCAGTGCTGAGCCCTCATGCACAGCTGGGGCCAGTGGGGAGGGAGGGGCTCGTTTTGCTCAGTAGACATTTGCCCAAATAGCATAAAATCCCCCCTCCTCATCGCTCACCCCGGCTGCAGTTTGAGGTAGCTGGGAGAAAGGCTGTTTGGCTTTTCTTTTTTTTCTCTTTTTCCCCCCTTTTTTTATGGATCTGACAGAATGAGCAAAATGGGGTTCATTGGGTGGTTTGCCAAGGACAGCCCCAGGGAAAAAGGGATTGAGACACAGAGTGGGGGAGGGGAGGAGGACAGGATGGGGGAAGGCTGGGTGCTGCCCGCGTGCAGGGAGGGGCAGTGCTGGGACCTGGGGCAGGAGAGGGGAGGGCAGGAAGGAGCAGG
>NW_011209932.1:0-1008 GCF_000146605.3 Meleagris gallopavo
TGGTTGGATCTGGCCTTGGCTTCTGATCGAGGGAAAAAAGTTGATATGAGAGGGACAGGCAAAGAAGGCCTTCTGGTGA
The DNA here is from genome assembly GCF_000146605.3 of Meleagris gallopavo. Classification (NCBI taxonomy): domain Eukaryota; kingdom Metazoa; phylum Chordata; class Aves; order Galliformes; family Phasianidae; genus Meleagris; species Meleagris gallopavo. Next base: position 80 of record NW_011209932.1, read on the forward strand.
TTGAAATTAGAAGGAATAGAGAGAACTGTGGAGGTGATGCAAATGTAGGAAACTGACAAAGAGCATTAGAAGCAAGCCCACCAAAGCCCAATGTAACCACAAAGAATAGCTCTGGTCTGGTCCCTGGCCAGGTGTCTCTAGATAAAAGCACAGCCCTCCCCTTGCTCTCCTGCAGGTGTACACCTCTAGAGCCCAACCTATTGCTCTCCTCCTGCCCTGCCAGGCTCCTTGAAGGTCCAGGGCATTCAAGGGATGAAACTTCCAGGAAGGCTATGGTTGGATCTGGTCTTGGCCTCTGACAGACAGAGAACTAACTGTGCTGGGACAGGACAGACAGGCAAAGAAGGCCTTCTGATGAGTGAAATTAGAGGGAATAGAGAGAACTCTATTGGAGGTGATGCACATGTAGGAAACTATTATGAAAAGCACAGCATGAGAATGATGGTGACGACAGGAACCATAATGCCCAGGATAAAGCCTGACAGTATCCTTGCTGGCCAGCCCCAGAAGAGGCCCATCATCCCAGTAGAAACTGACTGGTACCCAGCCTGGTACCCAGCCTGTAGCCAGGCAACAAGGACCATGTTGAGATCCACAGGTACTGATCACTACCTGCTGTGATCACTCCCTGCTGTGACAAAGGTGAGGCCAGTGTTGGGAGAGACATGGACTACATAATAACTGGACCATGTGACACCTGGGATGGTCTGTTTAGGCCAAGAAAATGAATTCAGTCACAAAAGTCCTGTTCTCCTTTGCCATGGCCCTGTGCATTCAGAAGGAGATGATGTCACAGTGAGGTTTTCTAGCTTAATCAGAGCAGCAGCAGACTTCACTCAGGATGGCTTTTCCTGGCTTACATGGTATTCTCATGGCCTCTGCTGATCACTGCTGGTATCAATCTTTCTCCATCTCCTCTCTCTCTCTTT
>NW_011209933.1:0-992 GCF_000146605.3 Meleagris gallopavo
GCTTTATCCTCCTCCCTCCCAGGACTGTCAGTCCATCAGTTTCAACACAGATGTTTTGAACGTTCATGAAAAGTAGAGCAAGGCTTCAGATAGCTGCATCAATAGGGGCATTCCTTCCCTTCAAAATAAATCCTTCCCATAGCATCCTCTACTCTGCAAACATCTGACAAAGAAATTACTAAGCCAAAGCAGTGGGTGGTCTGCTTGGGTGACAACACTGATACGTCTCCAGTTGATGATAATGTCTCATTTGTTATTAGAAAGAGCACTCATAATTCCTAAATGCAGTTGCTTACAAGGCCAGACAATCAACTCATCAGCCCCAAACAGGCTGAAAGATCAACAGCTGCATACTCTGAGCCTCCTGACTGCCTTGGAGGCACTCACTGCCATTCTCAGTGCTCAAGCATCTCTCAAAATAAGCCCTTTTTAACGCCTTTTAAAAATTTTTTGAGAGTTGTCTCGGCCATTAAGGACATCACTGGAACAGTTCAAATCGCTACGATGACATTGTGACTTTGAGCAAGTGTTTGCACACCAATACATCAGGCTTGTAAAGAGTTTACGAGCTCTATTAGTTTACACTCATCCTTAGTTTGAGTATGAGCACTGCTGCAGTGCCCAGTGTTAGCAATCCAGAGCATCACAGTGACACGGCGTTCGAGTGGCTCAGGGTAAGCAGTTACAACGCACCTTGATTTCGGGTGCCTCCCACTCCCTGACTGCCCACTTTCTCCTTTCTGATTCTCTTTCCTACTTCACTTTCAGGCAGCTGCCTTGTTTGGTGGGGTGGGTGCTTTTCTACTCTCTTGCCCGCGTAAGGCAATTTCTGGATGTGAAACCTCACAGCCTGTCCTAGACATTGATCCAGAAAAGAGCGAGTTCGTTCTTCAGACAGAACTGGTAACTCTGGGCTTGCCAGCACATAGCAAAAATATTTCTAAATAAGGCAGATATTTGATGACATCTTCCTCAGAGAACTCGACAGGTGG
>NW_011209934.1:0-710 GCF_000146605.3 Meleagris gallopavo
TAAAGGTAGGGGGCAGTTTGGGTTGTAGTGATCATGAGATGGTGGAGTTCAAGATCCTGAGTGGAAGAAGCAAAACAATAAGTAGGATTGCTACCCTGGACTTTAGGAGAGCCAACTTCGATCTCTTCCGGGACCTACTTGGAGCTATCCCGTGGGCTCGGGTGTTAGAAGGTAAGGGGGCCTTTGAGAGCTGGTCAGCATTTAAACAGCTCTTCTTCCAAGCTCAGGATCGGTGCGTCCCTGTGAGCAAGAAATCGGGAAAAGGTGGCAGGTGACCTGTGTGGATGAGCAAGGAGCTCATGCGCAAGCTCAAAGGAAAGAAGAAGGTCCATGAAATGTGGAAAAAGGGTCTGACCACTTGGGAAGAATATAGGAATGTAGTCAGGGCCTGCAGGGATGCAAGAGGAAGGCTAAAGCCTGACTGGAATTGAATCTGGCTAAAGTGATAAAGGATAATAAAAAAGGCTTCTTCAAGTATGTTAACAGCAAAAGGAAAACTAGGGAGAATGTGGGCCCCTTACTAAGTGAGGGGGGGTTCTGGTAATGGGGGATGCTGAGAAGGCAGAGGTACTGGATGCCTTCTTTACTTCCGTCTTCAGTGAAAAGGCTCTCCCTCAGGTTTCCCACACCCTGGAGGTTAGGGAGAGGGTCTGGGGAATGAGAGACTTCCCTTTAGTCAGGAAAGAGGACGTGTGTGAGCGCCTAGGCAG
>NW_011209935.1:0-744 GCF_000146605.3 Meleagris gallopavo
TAAAGCCAGACTTAAAATTTTCAGTCAATTGGTCTTGCTTGACACTTAGCTCCAATTTTCTCTACTGAATTTAATCTCTACATTCAACTGTTCTAATATGTCATGCCCAAGTAATGGTTTTGGAGAACTTGGCATGTACAAGAATTTATATATTCCTACTTCTTCTCCTAACCTGTATTTAATTGATCCCCTAAAAAAAAAGTAAACTTCTCTTGCCAATAACTCCTACAACTACAGAAAAAATCATCTAAAGGTAATAATTCTTGATGTAGCACAGAGTAAGAGGCATCCATATCAGAAAATAAACCTCTTTACCCTGCTTCCCCAAGCTGCTTTTGGTCCAGTGGCGGGGGGGAACTCTCTGAGCCCTTCCAGGCTCCCCCTTACCTCTTCTTCTTGGTAAGGACATCCCTGTTACGCCTTGCTCAACTTTGCCTTCCTCAGCCTGTGGGTTTTTTTGTTTTTGTTTTTGTTTTTTTTTCCCAAACCCTTTTCACTTTCTAGACTTTCATCATCACATACATTACTAACATTATATTTCAGTTTCACCCCCTCCCCTCCCCAGGCTTCCAGTGCTCACACTGGGATATCGGGTTTCCGAGATCTCTGCAGATGACGGCTATTCTCACTTTCAATGTCCCGTCCATCCCCATTCACAAGCAATGCACCCTTTACAGTCACAGCGGGAGGCTCCGGCCCACACCTCTTTCTCCTACTCCGAGTTGTTCTTACAAGCCGCGGTGT
>NW_011209936.1:0-979 GCF_000146605.3 Meleagris gallopavo
AGAGAAATGGGGACTGTTTGGAGAAGGGGAAGCTCATGGAAGAATCTCACTGGTGTAAATGTCTGAAGGGAGAGTGCAAAGAAAATGGAGCCGGGCTCTTCTTGGTTGTGCCCAGTGCCAGGATAGGAGGCAATAGTTATGAACTGAAAAGCAGGAGGTTCCCTCTTACCATGAGGAAACATTTATTTTCTTTGAGGGTGACTGAGCCCTGGGAGCGCATTGCCCAGACAAACTGGGGTCTCTGTCCTTGTAGGTGTTCAGAAGCCGACTGGATGTGGTACTGGGCAACTGGCTCTGAATGGCCCTGCTGGGACAGGGGTTGTACCAGATGGCCTCCACCCTTCACGGTTCTGAAGCTGTGCAGAAGGCTGGAGAGCGTGTCAGAAGGTCCTTACAGTTTTCATGCCCACCTGCAGTTTTCCCTTGCTGTGAGAAGGAAAGCAAGCCTCTTCTGCCCAGGGCTCTGTGACAGGCTGACGGAGAGACAGGCCGACTGCTTTTAGACCTGAGGTGTGGAGGAAGGGCCTCTGGGGCTGTAATATCCATTGCTGCTCTGGTGTTTGCCTACTTCTGCTTCTGATGCAGAAAGGCTTGACTGGTCCTGCTGAGGTTTGGTGCTGCAGGCACCTGAACTTCAGCTGTGCGTTCCCTCAGTCAGTGGATGCTGTTTGTGCAGAGAACTGAAAAAGGCTTCTGTACCTGCCAGTTCTCAGATCATGTGTATCGTCTGACCAGCAACTCTTGTTGCAAGGAGGTTTTCACGGAAAGCAGGTGCAAACTCACGTGTCCAGCTTCTATCACTTCACAGGCAAAATCCCTTCTTCATGAGGAAGCGGTCTCCTAGGTGTTTGGAACTGTGCCTAACATAAAGAAAGAAAAGAATTCTTTGAATCAAGTGTTTGCATTCAGTGCATGACTTAGAAAAACAGAAATGAGCCAAAATCCTACAAACACACACCAGAACACTCTTTAGTATGCG
>NW_011209937.1:0-8226 GCF_000146605.3 Meleagris gallopavo
TAATAGAATTTGATATTTTCATAGGGAAAACTTTAAAACAGTTTTAAATGATAACAAAAACGGTTGCTACCACCATTTAATTCAAAAGAGCAGGGTAGCTTCACTACCTATACAAAATACAATCAATTATTGAGGAAGTTTTGCACTCTAATAGTAGCTACAGAGTTTTGACTTTGATAGATAAATTTATATTGGAAAAGAAAGAAACGTGCTAGCCAAATCACAGTAGAATCATAGAATCACCAAGATTGGAAAAGAGCTCTAAGATCATCCAGTCCAGCTGTCCACCTATTATTACTCTTTCCAATTAAAAATATGCACATCCAGTAAAAGTATAATAAAATGCCATATTATTTACAAACTTGAGATATCTTTTTAGATTATCATGAAACAGGTGTTGTGTTTTAAGCCAGCAAATTGCTCAGCACCATGCACTGCACTCATTCTTTCTTGTCAGTGGGATGGTAGAGAGAATTGAAGAAACAAAGTAGAACTCATGGTTTGAAACAAAATAGCCTATTTACTAATAGAAGTAAAAATAGAAATAATAATAGTACAGATAGATTAATATTTACTAAACAAATGTTGCAGTATGTGATTGCTTACCACTTGCCAACTAATGCTCAGCTACTTCTTAAGCAGTGGCAGCCCCCACTAGCCAACTCTCCACAGTTTTCAGGTTTTTTTCCACACAATTCTATATGGTATAGAATATCCTTTTGGCCAATTTAGGTCAGCAGTCTGGATTCCATCTCTTCCCAGCTCCCTGTGCCCCTCACCAGCCATCTCACTGATTGGACGGTATAAGAAGCTAAAATGTCCTTGACTCTGCATTGCACTATTCAGCAACAACTAAAATGTTGATGTGTCAACAAAGTTGTTTTTCTCCTAAAGCCAAAACATAACATCATACCAGACTCTGTGAAGGAAAAATCAACTCCATCCCAGTTGCAACCAGGAAAACTTGTTAGTTTTTCCCAATTAAAGATGTGTTCTATGATATCTCTACCATGGAAGTCAAATCACTTTATTGCAATCAACATCTTTATGTTTTGTTTATCCTGTCTTTAGTACAAACCAATTAACCACAAAATCTGAATACAGTTTTGTAGAGAAAAACATGGTAGGGCAATGCTCAAGAGAAAAGCTGTCCAGAAGAGAAATGATATTGCAGATTTAGAGTTGGCAATAATCATATTCGAGATTTAAATACATTTTAAACTATCTTTATATTTAAAAACATCTATGAGTGTTTTCATTATTCTATCAAAAAATGATCTTCCAGAAGAAAATGTTTTCTATGAACCAAGAGAAACCATAATTTGTATACTGTCAAGAGATTTTGCTTTGTTTTATATAAATACAAGGTTTTACTCTCTGCTAGATTTCAAAATTCATGATTTTGAAAGCCAGAATCAGAAAGAATTATCTTTTCTTAGTCAGTGTGAGGTAATGTAACTCTAAATATAAAACAGCTCTTTCTCAGGAAGCAATTCATCTTAGTCAGATATCTGCATTACAGTTAAATGAATTACTGTGTTGAACTGCCTATTTCTCTTCATTGATAATAAATGGAGTCAAGACCACTAGCTAGGAGTCTCAATGAAAAATGCAACAGATGATTATTAATTTTGAAGAGAGATGACTGATTTGCTTACAAATGTTTTCTTCAAAATTTTCAGATTTGAATAATTAGAAAAAAAAAAAAGAAATTGTCAGTCACAGTTCAGCAGACAAGAATTTAAGAATCTCTTGGGAAAATAGTTAAAATTAATTCCAAGAATACACCTTGTCATTTAAATGTCAGTGTAAAATCATATAATCACAGAATTCTAGGGTTTGGAAGGAACCTCTCTGGAGATGTCCTAAAGCACTACATATGATTTTTATATAATTATTGTCTTAGTGGATTGCTAAGATAAGTTACTGAGAATTCTTGCAGTAAGTTTGGTTAGCAGAATTTCAAGTACCTTATTTTTCTTTTTTGCTAAAAACTCTTCTGGGTAAGAAGACATGAAAAGAAAGCTATTTGTTAGATATTTTAAGTAACGATGTTTAATAAAAAAAGAATTCAAAAAACACAGTAAACAAATGACAGAATGTACAGATACTCATAAAAAGCCTTCCTAATTTGGTAACTTAGACTTATAAAACCATGTTTTCCAGCTGCATAATTGTGCTTGCACAAAGCAGGCATGACAGGAACCTTTTATTATTGATGCCTTTGGGTGCTAAAACGGTGTAAGAAGAAAATGAAGTACACACCAGATCTCTGGCCTTCCTTTTTCTTACTGATGTCATCTTTTCTTTTTCCTTCTCATTTTCAATTTGAAGGAAAAATCTGCTAGTGAATGACACCTTCTGATGTTCAGCATTGAAGCCTAGAGGCACTTGTTCACTCAGGCTTGCTTGTGACACAAACAGCATGCTGCAGTTCATATAGTTTTTTCCAATTCAAAAGTGCCTGAACAACTTGCTCTCAACTGACTTGCAAGATGATGCATGTGGCTGGATAGTTTCACACAGATTCATATCCTTCGTTTCATAATATTTCAGATCAGAAAGGAGAAATCTTTTTTCTTTTTTCAGGCTGCATCCACAATTTATTCTGGAACTATTCATTATGTTAACAATGTTGTTTTGTAGTATGCTCTCTTGCAAATTGTATACACAATTTACTTCTGTTTTGGGCCTTTCTGCATGGCAAATTTGAATAATTTAAAACATAATTCAGCAGATGAATGGCCAGGCCTGATTTCCTCAAATTCTCCATAAAACTAACCTCATTACCTGCAAGAAACTGAATAATCTCTGCTGCACGTTTGATGTAGCACCTGCTCTTATTTAATTGAATTTAATTTGACAGAAATTATCCCATCATTTCTGATCCAACCACCTCTTGCTCACTCTTTTGGTATCTCCATAAAGCCACAGCTCACAGGAAAAATGTACTATCTGTACATCATAAAAAGCTTTTTTCCCCTCTCTCATTGCAGCTTGTCAGTCATTAAAAATACAAACTACTTTTAATATTTTCTTATCATATGAGCTGAGTCACAAGACAATGAACTTAAAAAGTACATTCTCTCATTTTAATAGGAAAGATAGGGAAGAAAGAATGTTAGAAATGAAAACAAACCCAAATCTGCAGACCCCTGCATGAGTCAAGCAGATCTTTGTCTACCACACTCCACTGTGTGAGTGGCTTTCTAATATCTGTGTTAATATTCAGCTGAAGGACAATAATACCTTGGTGAGATAGACCATAGCTGGTACAGCAGTCCACTTCTACTTTATAAAAATAAAGAGAAAAGCAAAATCTAAAGGTGACTGAAAGCTATATCTGAGATACTGTTTCCTTGGAATGCTGGCCCACAGTGTCAAGGGTGGATGTTAGTGATATGGCAGTAGAGGTTGAGTATTCCATTACATTTTTTTGCTGTGCAACGGATGGCAGCAGAGGGGCAGTCTGAAAAAACGGCATCTGTCAGGGAAGTACACATGAAGCAAAGGGGTGTCACTGAATTCCTCCACGTGGAAAAAATTGCACCAATTCTTGCTGAATGTTTATGAAGACCAAAGAGTAGATGCTAGCACAGTGAGATGATGTGTTACGGAAGTGATGACAGTAACGTGAAAGATAAACCACATTCTGGACAGACAGAATTAAAAACATCTGGATCAGCTCATCTGCATAAATCAATAGATTATAACTAGGAAAGGTATATGAAGCTGAATACTGGCTTCAGTGCTTTGGAAATTAAGGTAGCGTAATTATGGAATTATAGCAAATTACGGAATATTACAATGTTTACACCAGGTAAGTCACACGGAACAGAAAGAGCATCGTATGCAAGTTCTGTGAAGATCTATTGAGCCACTACAAGGCTATTTTCTGGACTGCATCATTACCAGTGGTGATACATTGCTACGAGCTGGAGTTAAAGAGCAGTCCATGTGACAACATGAGAATTACACATTGAAGAAAAATTTCAAGATGCACACCTCAGTAGGTAAAGTGATGTGTACTCTTAGGGTTAGAAAAGAGGTGATCCTCCTGGATTTCTTGGAACCTGAACAAATCATCAGCTCTGACTGCTATACTGCAATACTCAGCTGAAGGCTTAAGCTTCCAGAGTCAGGCCAGAGAAGACAGCTTTTTTCTTGCAACACAATAACACCCTACCCAATACTAGTTTGAAAGCCATGGAACACAGTTCCAATCTTGGTTGGACTGTCCTACCAGCGAATAGTCTGATCTTGCATCTTCTGACTTCTGTTCACACAGATGAAAGATGGAAAGCATGAGCAACATTTTCCTAGTGATTATGCTGTCATAGTCATTAAGCATTGAATCATCTCTGCTTGTGTAGATTTTTACAATTGTGGTATGCACAATTGTTTTGTTCTTTGTTGGTGAAGATGCACAGCTAATGGTGGTGACTATGTAAAAAAATAGTATTATGTTGCTGAGAATTTACTCTGTCAAACAGTATTTTTGTGCTCTTTTTGTCTGTTGTATTTTCCATGGAGTAAATAGGAAGCATTATTTTTGGAGTTACTTATGTAAAATAATAATACTTTAAAAAAAAACTACCACAGCAACAAAAACTGAGTTTATGTGCATACAGAAGAATTAGTTATGTATGACACTGTATCCTGTCTCAGGATAGTACAAGTATCTCTGACGGTCTGTCTAAGAAGTCTCTATTTAAAATCTCCCAAAGAATCTGCCTGAGATTTCCAGCAGCTCCAGCTTGTCTATGTGTTCATGGTTACAGAGTTGGATTTACCAAATATTTTGGTAGAAAGTACTCTATTAGTCAGTTCTTTCTCAGCAAGTCCTTTTAGCCACTATTTGAAAGAAGCATTGTTTACACATTGTTTACATGTAAGCAGAATGTTTGAAACTTCCTTTACTGACTGTAAAATCTAGCAGGAATTTTATATGACCAAATCCTTGTAGAAAGAACTAAGTTCTTTTTCTCTTTACATATATAGATGGTGACACTTTTGAAAAGAATTAACTGTTACTAATGTGTATAGTAAAACTCTATAATGGACTCCATGGTAAATCTTGTTTCCAACAATTTTTCAAAGCTTTAATCATTTGATATGAACTTTTCTCTGCTTCCTGACAGATCCAAGCTGAGCTACTTGGGAAAATAACCAGGAATACTACCTGCTTCTAGTTTCAAGTAACTTCAAGAAATATTTTGATGCATTACCAGTGGTAAAAATATTGCCCTTTTCTTTACCTCCTCCCTACCTTAGAAAGGAAATTCATTTTCCATGGAAAGTGAAATGTTGAACACTAGAGAGATCTGAAAAAGAATGTTGACCTTTTGAAAGAAGATACAAGCAACATTTTTACTGTTAAGAAATAGGATACTTTTAATTCTGTTAAGAAATATTTTTAGTTCAAAAGATATTTGAAAGAAAATTCCTATTTAGTTTTCACTGGTATCTTCTTTGAAAGTTAGAAACTTCTGATTTAATCTGCTGGTTATGTTGATACACAAATACTGTTTTTATACGCAATAGAACACTTCTGAAAAAAAAAGATACACCAAACACTGAGAACAGGAAAGACATACAGCTAGCTTGATATATCTTCTCTTAATTTTCATTGTTAAGCTCCTTCAGATTTGTTGAAGTCACTGTTGTATAGTATATAGAGATTAAGTTCCTCTGCAAGTACTTGCAAAGGAAGAAAGCACTTGTACTCTAATGAGTATAAACCTCATACCAGGCCAACTCAAATTGATTCTGCTCTTTAGGAGAAATCCTTTTCTTAATGATCCCTTCAAGCAGCTTAATAGACAGGAGAAAATACATCTTGTAGTCCTTCAGGTATGAGTTCTTGATGGAGTCTTAATGAGTGACTTTCGACTATGTTTCTCTTTTGAGTTTATCACAGGCTTAACACACCTCTGAAGTTAACAAGATGTCTGACAATGTAGAACCTGCTGGTTTGTTTAGCATCATTTAATTGGTAGAGTTTTTTTTTGTGATATTGAACTTCAAGATTATAGAGAAAATCAGTATGTCTTCTGGCACTAGTGGCGGCTTGTAAGTATTACTGTCTCAGCACCTGGCTTATGGAAATATATTGATATTGATGCCTGTATCTAATGAAATCTCTTCTCCAGTTGCAAGTAGGGATGGTCTATGGAAGTTTGAAAATGTATTTGGAAATCAAAGAAAGTTCAAAAAAGGGTCTAAGAAAGTATATAAATGTAATTGTTTCAACTTAACAGCTACCTAAGCGGCACAATAGTGCTCCCTACCTCCACTATTCTAAAGAACTAGAAGAGAAAATAAGATGGAAAAGGGTTCATGGGTTGAGGTAGGTAAGGGAGATTATTTACGAATTACCATCATGAGTAAAAACAGACTCAGGCATAGGAGATTACTTTAATGTATTGCCAATTACTAGCAGACTTGAGCAGTGAGAAATTAAAAGCAAATTGAAAACACCGTTTGCTCCATTACCCTCTTCTGCTTTCTCCCAGAGTGCCATATAGGACCAGAGACCTTGGCCTGTGGTCAGCCCATGTTGCTGGCACTCCTCCACCCTTGCCTTCTTCTACTCCAGATGGGATCTTTCCCCAGAATCTCATCTTTCCCAAGCTGATCTGAGTGAACTTTCCACAGACTCCAGTTCTTTGGATTCTAGCAAGGGTCTATGCCACATGATGCAGTGGTACAGCATCTCCTCAAGCATAGGTCTCCCACGGATGGTAGCTCCTTCTAGATTACTTCTTCCACTGTGAGTTCCTATCCATGAGCTGCAGTTCTGTCTCTCAGTCTGATCCTATGGGGAGTCTCCACGTGCTGTGGCCTCCATCAGGTGACATCCCTCTGCTCCATTATAGGCTCATCCGTGAGCAGAGAGTTGACCCATGAGCTGCAGGGAAATCACTGTGAGCTTATCCCTGAACTGAAGGGAATTTCTGCTCCATACGTGAGCACCTCCTCCTCTTTTTCTGAACAGACCTTGGCATCTGCTGAGCTGTTCTGCGAGTTTCTCATTTCTTTCTCTCATCTGCTGTTGCACAGAAGTATTAATTGTTCTTCATTCAGTAGTCACAACCAATATTATTCACTGGCTTAGTTTTGGCCATTTGTATGTTTCTTCTTGAGCCAACTGGAGTTGGCTCTTTTCTAACATGGGACAGCTTCTGGGCTCTTCCAATAGAGGCAACCCATACAAGCCCCTCTGCTGCCACCACCTTGCTTCTACATCTAAGGTTGAAGAGAAACCACTTATGTAGAACACTATATGTTTATTTATTTATTTCACTTTTACTTTTTTTTTTTTTCCTGTTTTGTAGAAAAAAGAACTAAACACTAAAGGAAAGACAACACTTGACCTTTGCATAGTACATTCAGAGTACTACCAGGCCATATTCACAAGAGATATTTCTCTAAGGTGAAATGCATGTTTCTCAGTTCCTCCTGCAACTGAGAAATGTAGTTTATATTGTCTCTGAAAAATTTATACTTAAAAAAAAAAAAAAGACATTAAAAACATCTACTTAACCTCTTGCAGCTTTTTTATAAATTTTGTATTTTCTACATGAAGAGAATTGTCTTCACTATCCCTGAATTTAGGATCCAGGTACCACTAGATGTCTACTTGTTAGACAGAAGAATAGTGGAAATATCTTTATTCCCAAAATCTACATGCAGACTGCAATTTAGGTGTATCATATGAGAATCTAGTAATTAACTACTTTATTGTTCTTAATATGCAGAATGAAATTCTGTGTAGCCTACTTTGAAAAATAAACAAGAAAACAAAATCCACCAATACATGAAGAACAAATGAACTTATGTGAGAAATATTCTTACACATACGTAAATGTATAATAATAAACAAACAATATTTCTTTAATATTACCATCAGATCTGACATTGAAGACTCAAGACAGAGAAACCTTGGTCTTAATGATCAATTTTGATAGGATTTCTTTACTCCTCAAAGATAATGCAGACGGAAAAAGGAACAGGCTTATATGATAGATCACAATGTAATTGTGGAAAACTGAAAAGGTAAAATGCATGGATTAAATAGCTAATGGAAAAGTTGGAGTTAAAAAAAATCAAAACAACAAAACATAGCATACTTTCTTCATAACCAAAAGAAACACAATGCTTTTCAAGCAGCTTATACTTGAGGAAAAAGTACAGCAAATATGTTACTTGAAATTGTAGTTAGGA
>NW_011209938.1:0-865 GCF_000146605.3 Meleagris gallopavo
CTGCGGGGCCCTCTTCCACTTCTATGTCCCTGCTCTGCGTCACGACGGGAGAGCTGCTGTGGCCTCGCCTCCGTGCCTGTGCCTCCTGCAGGGTGAGCAGCTCTGTGGCAGGAGAAGACACCCACACAGACTTGGGCCCTGAGGGAGAACTGGGCCCTGTAAGGGAAAACCACAGGTAAGAGCGAGGATCAGAAAGCGGCCATCACAGTTCTGGGGGAGGTGCTGTATTTTTCTCAGACTGCTCATCCGAGCCACTGGAAGAAGAGGAGCTCAAAATAACCATGTGGTCAGAGGTGTGTTTATGGCAAAGGACACGGTCGTAATGAAGAGCAGCTCACTGTATCGAAACAGGCAAACAAAATCCCTAGAAAACGGAGGCAGGGAACTCAGAGAGCTTCGCTGCCACACGTTCATCAAGCTTCACCTGCGTGCACAACATCATAATGACGGTGATGGTTTTCTCCTTGTAAAGTTTGGGCCTGCACATTCTCAGCATCCAGCAACAGGATGCCGTATTCTAACCTAAGCCCAGAAGTCTGCTGTCCCCTCGATAGTAGAAGTGTATTCCAAAGATCGTGGAGAAGGCCTGCATTTGATCAAGGCGTCTGATCAAGATCAAGCTCATGCAGGAAGACACTCACCTGCTCCATCTGCGATGTCGGATTCGGATTTGGAGCAGAAGAGGACGTCTGTGTGGTTGATGATGAACTCCACCACAGCCGACTGCGTCTGCAGTTCCATGCAGGCAGCTCTCCCGCTGGCGCAGGCAGACTCGTTCTGCTGTGATCTGTAGAAAAGGCAGGTTTTAGGAGTCATTTCTCCAAAATCGCTTCCCCAGGTCTGAATCATTGCAGCCAAAAACTGT
>NW_011209939.1:0-1692 GCF_000146605.3 Meleagris gallopavo
CCCTCAGTTACGCTTCCACATACCCTCAGTTACGCTTCCGTATACCGTTAACAATTCCGCTTTCTGCTACCAACCAACCAGTTTGTCCCATTCCCTTCCAAACCCACGAATCAAACGGTACAGTCCTTCAGTTTCCACAAACACCCATGTTTGTGGAGCAATGAACAGAACCAAGAGTTCATGATCAGAACTCTCGGCTATATAAAAACCGGTCCTGTTACTTCATTTCTGTTCCCGCTTTCTTATTCAGTGCTCCTGGTGGAAATACCCAACGAGTTCATCAGCACAGCATCTCTGATAAAGCACATTTTATTCACAGTTGCAATGGCACACAGAAAACAGGATTACATCGTTTACGCCCCATTACCCGACGCTTCTCTCTTCCTCCCCTGGTTCCTCATTGGCTGAGTACTTCAGGTTCACAGTCTTCCCGACGCTCAAATAAATGTACAGATACTGGCTGAACATAAATTGTTAATTCATACAAATAGATATACATAATATATAAAATATAAAATAATCTCTAATAATATAATATGTGTAGGTAACATATCTATATAAAATATACTACTATCTATGTATTGTATAATATACAAATTTTTGAATATATTTTGTATTTGTATAATATACAAATACTTATACTATATATATACACAATATATATATACAAATACTTATACTATATATTATGAGTATTTGTATATTATACAATACGTAGATAATAGTATATATAGAACATACAATGTAGAAAACAATAATAAAAATAGAAAAATTCTAATATAGAAAAATATATGTACGTTACAAAATAAACATATGTATCTATATAATTATATATCGTACATAAAGTAAATACAACAAACATAGACATCTAATACATATATTATAACGTTATACATAATAGAACATATTGCTAATTAATTGACTTCTCACACTTGCTTCCTCAAACATTCCTGACCACCTGCTCATACTTAGGCAGAGATATGTTTGGAAGGAGCATGGAGGGGAGCTCTCAACGCTACAACAATATCATACAATCCCTATACTACTATCTACATATTGTATAATATACAAATACATATAATATATAGTATATTATATATAACATATTTATAATATAGAAAACAATAATGTCTAGAAATATACATACAATATACAGTATAGAAAAATATAGAGATATATTTCTGTATATAAATATATATGTATATAAATATATGTATATAATAAAATAAACATAATAAATACAACAAATACATACATAGACATCTAATACATATATTATAAGGTTATACATAATAGAACACATTGCTAATTAATTTGCTTACTCAAAAGTTCCTGGACACCTGAAGGTTTGGAAGGATAATATATCTATATCTGTGTATCTATATAAAATATACAGTAAAATATCTGGAAATATATATAATATATAATATCCTATACTATATAGATATACAGCGTCAGGTGGGGAGTCTGACTGGGGCGGTACACCTGTCAAAGCGTAACGCAGGTGTCCTAAGGCGAGCTCGGGGAGGCCAGAAACGTCCCGTGGAGCAGAAGGGCAAAAGCTCGCTTGATCTTGATTTTCAGTGCAAATACAGACCGTGAAAGCGGGGCCTCACGGTTACTATAAACATACAGTAAAATGTAATATAGAAAATATAATATATACATATATATATGTATTATATATATAAT
>NW_011209940.1:0-853 GCF_000146605.3 Meleagris gallopavo
GGGCAGGCAGATGAATTTCCCACTAGTGCTACTAAAAATGTACATCCCACAGCATGAGTGGGCATATTCTTCAGAAATGGGTATTTCTTGGGTTGGTAACCCACAGTGACCTGCTTCCACAGTTTCTTTGCATATGGAATAACATAAGAAAACCATATGGCCTGCTGATTTAAATGATAGAATCACAGAATCATAGAATGACTTGGGTTCCAGGAGACCTTAAAGACCCCATCAACTCCCCTGCTCTGAGCAGTATCACCATCCTCTACACTAAGTTGCTCTTAACCCCATTCAACGTGAGCATCATGAACATTTCCAAGGATGAGGCATTCACAGCTTCTCCAGGTGATCCATAATGCCTATCAAATGAAAAAGTGTTGTGTGAATCATAGCACAGGTGTTCACCAATCCTTCTTAAAAAGAGAACTTCATTATAACTGTAATTTAGTTGATAAATATATTTATGTATCTATTTATAACGTAATTTATATTATAACTTAGTGGGAGTACCGGTGGTGTTTATCTCTTCAGTGGCAGTGAGGGATACTGAGAGGACCAGGCAAACCCATGTGCTAAATATGTTGCTGAGAGGCCGGTGGCACCACAGGAATTTTGGCTTTTTTCAACCATGGGGCACTTTGCCTGATGGCTGCTGATGGAGTTCATCAGGTCATTATGGGGAAAAGAATTCTGGCCAAGGAGCTGTCTGGTTTCATTGACAGGGCTTTAAGTTAGGTTTGAAGGGGCGGTAACAAGCCTGCCCACGGCAAAGCGTGGGATAACATATCTAAGTTAGACAGACAAGGTGCTAGCAGGGGCCCTCAACCTGCTGCGTGTGATGAATGTACTGAGC
>NW_011209941.1:0-1500 GCF_000146605.3 Meleagris gallopavo
TGCAGCTGTGCAGGGGCAGATTGCAGCTGTGCAGGGGCAGATTGCAGGTGTGCAGGGGCAGATTGCAGCTGTGCAGGGGCAGATTGCAGCTGTGCAGGGGCGAATTGCAGCAGTGCAGGGGCAGATTGCAGTTGTGCAGGGGCAGATTGCAGCTGTGCAGAGTCAGATTGCAGCAGTGCAGGGGCAGATTGCAGCTGTGCAGAGTCAGATTGCAGCAGTGCAGGGGCAGATTACAGCAGGGCAAGGTCAGATTGCATCAATGCAGGATCAGATTGCAGCAATGCAGGGTCATTGCAGCGATGCAGAGTCAGATTACAGCAATGCAAAGGCAGATTATAGCAATGCAGAGTCAGATTGCAGCTGTGCAGGGGCAGATTACAGCGGTGCGGGGTCAGGTTGCAGCAATGCAAGGACAGATTGCAGCAATGCATGGTCGGATTGCAGCAACGCATGGGCAGGTTGCAGCAATGCAGGGGCAGATTACAGCAACGCATGGGCAGGTTGCAGCGATGCAGGGGCAGATTGCAGCAACGTATGGGCAGATTGCAGCAGGGCAAGGTCAGATTGCATCAATGCAGGGTCGGATTGCAGCAACGCGTGGGCAGGTTGCAGCAATGCAGGGGCAGATTGCAGCAACGCAGGGGCAGGTTGCGGCAATGCAGGGTCAGATTCCAGCAACGCATGGTCAGATTGCGGCAATGTAGGGTCAGATTCCAGCAACGCATGGTCAGATTGCGGCAATGTAGGGTCAGATTGCAGCAATGCATGGGCAGATTGCAGCAATGTAGGGGCAGATTACAGCAACGCATGGGCAGATTGCAGCAATGCAGGATCAGATTGCAGCAACGCATGGGCAGGTTGCGGCAATGCAGGGTCAGATTCCAGCAACACATGGGCAGATTGCAGCGATGCAGGGTCAGGTTGCAGCAACGCAAGGTCAGATTGCATCAATGCAGGGTCAGATTCCAGCAACGCATGGGCAGGTTGCAGCGATGCAGGGGCAGATTCCAGCAACGCATGGGCAGGTTGCAGCGATGCAGGGTCAGATTGCAGCAACGCATGGGCAGATTGCAGCAATGCATGGGCAGATTGCAGCAACGCATGGGCAGGTTGCAGCGATGCAGGGTCAGATTCCAGCAACGCATGGTCAGATTGCAGCGATGCAGGGTCAGATTGCTTTGCACACACTGAAATCCCCGCTCGGTGGCTCCGGCACGGGTGCACCTGCAGGTTTGCATCGCGCCCTGACCGCCCCGCTCCTCTCCCTGCAGATCCAGGACCTGCTGTCGTCGCAGGAGCAGCAGAAGCCCTCCGAGGCCGAGGCCGGCGCAGCAGACACAGGTACGTGGTGCTGCAGCGCTGCAGGGACACAGCTCTGCTCGGGGAGAGCTTTGGACACGTCACGTTGCACCCCAGCACCCACGGGGACGGCGTTCCCTTCCTGCGAGGGCGGACGGCGAGCGCTCCGTCCCTGCAGCAGTGCTCCCACCCCCCATGGCC
>NW_011209942.1:0-3029 GCF_000146605.3 Meleagris gallopavo
TCCCTTTCTGGGGCATGGATCCATGGGTCCCTCTGCCCCGCTAGTCACAGAACCGGGCCAAATCTGCCCATAAACCACTGATAAGTCAGGCATGGTGTAGAAGAGAGGTATAGTATGATTGACAAACAGTTATTGGCTGCCTACTCCGCATTACAGGCAGTAGAGCCAATAATCCAAACAGCTGAAGTCATAATTAATACTACCTTGCCAATTCAGTGGTGGGTGAGAGATCTAACACACCTTCCTGAGGCAGGGGTGGCCCAAGCACAGACAGTGGCATGATGGGTCACCTATCTCAGCCAGAGTAGTAGTCTGTCTTCATCACCACTGAAAGAACAACTTAAAAAGATCCCCGGAACTAAAACCAGGAGTCCCACCTCACGGACTCCTCAATCGGGTCTCATACGAATACCCCAAAAAGAAATTTTTAATGACTTAACCCAGGCTGGGGTTCAATTTGCAAAAACTGATCACTAGTCCAATCATGTCCTCTTTCAGCTATGGAGGCAGTTATAGGACAATCAAAAAATTCAACATCACCCCAAAAAACCTGGGGTGAGAACTACTTACAAAACACCAACAACATGGAACTTGGAAGATTTCCTCACTCCCAGTAAAAGGAAAAAGCCTCCTCAAGTGACCCGGGCCACTATACCCGAACCACCTGAGGAAAAAGAATTGGCAACTGTGCAGTTACTTGCGTGACGAGGGATGCCAGTCCCCCTCTAACTAGGGCCTCTAGATGGTACTGGAGGTCCTATGTTAAGCTGACAGTTTTTTGGTCCCAAAAGAACATACAAAGGGTTATGGCGTTGGTTGACACAGAAGCGGAAACATCAATTATTTATGGGGATCCGACTACATTTAATAGGGATAGAACGATGATTGGTGGCTTTGGGGGACAGACCATTCCAGTTACTCAGATGTGGTTGAAATTGGGGGTTGGGTGTCTCCTGCCCCGGTAGTATAAAGTGTCTATTGCCCCAGTCCCAGAGTACATCATGGGCATAGACATTTTATAGGGTCTGACACTCCAGACAACCGTAGGAGTGTACAGACTCGGACAGAGGTGCATTAGTGTCTGGGCGGTGCAGGCAATATTGAGAGGCCATGCGAAGCATGAGCCTATTCACCTGCCAGAACCGCACTGGATTACTAATGTGAGGCAATACAGACTACAGGGGAGGCAAGATGAGATATCAAGGACTGTGCAAGAATAAGAAAAAGTGAGCATTATAAGACCTGCACATAGCCCATATAATTCCCCCATTTGGCCAGTGCGAAAGTCGGATGGCACAAGAAGAACAGTAGATTATAGAGAATTAAATAAGATCACGCCACCTGTTCATGCAACCGTTCCCAATATTGCTTCCCTAATGGACACATTGAGTAGGAAAATAAAAACCTACCGTTGTGTCCTAGACTTGGCAAATGCATTCTTCACTATTCCAATCGCTGAAGAATTGCAGGACCAGTTTGCATTTACATGGGGAGGCAGGCAGTGGACATTTCAGGTCCGGCCGCAAGGGTACGTGCATTCACCGTCTTGTCATTAGTGGCGTGTGACTTTGGATTGCACATTAGGACACCTATGAATGGACTATCCACACCCAACCAATCTGGGGCAAAGACATGTGGCTAGACATATGGAATGTGGTTAAACACAAGACTGTACGTGTCTACCACATTCCTGGTTATCAGCCCCTACAGTCACTGGGAAATGATGAAGCCGACACGCTGGCCCAAGTTCAATGGATTGAGAATTCACCATCTGAGAATATTGCCCACTGGTTACATCAGAAGTTGCACCATGCTGGACAAAAGACAATGTGGGCAGCTGCTAAAGCATGGGGGCTGCCAATACAACTATCTGACATCGCCCAGGCATGCCAAGACTTTGACGCTTGCTCCAAGATGAGACCGAGACTACTGCCCGAAACAACAGCCCATCTTGCTAGAGGACACAATCCTTGGCAGCGATTGCAGGTTGATTACACTGGGCCCCTCCCTCAGTCTGAGGGAGTGAGATATGCCCTGACCTGTGTTGATACCACAAGTAGGCTAATGCAGGCCTATCCAGTGCCGAGAACGAACCAGGCATATACCATCAAGGCACTTACCAGGTTGATGACTGCCTACGGGACACCACAAGTCACTGAGAGCAACCAAGAAACTCATTTTACTGGTACCATTTTTAGTGTAATTCCAAGGTCGCAGCCTGAACAAATACACGAGCATGTGACTGCCTGGAGTGGGGGGGCGTGTGCAATCTGAGTCTGTGCAGGTTCCCCTTCCCCCCTCCCTCTCCTGCTACCGTGCGAGTACAAAAAGGAGGAGGCTGCATTCCTCAGCTCGCCCCTTTCTCCAAACTGTTACTGGGAGGGGTGAGTTAATTCAATATCTGAGTTATCTTCAATATCTTTTCCTATAGCACCTGTTTCCTAAATAAAGGCTCTGTCATCACCTTTGTTTGCTCTACACCATGATACAATGTTGGGCAGAAGAAAACAACATTGAATGGCAATTCCACCTGCCATATAAACCAATGAGGACAAGCCTTATTGAACACTATAATGGTATTCTTACGGCTGCCCTGAAGACAGACTCTCAGTCCCTGCAGGGGTGGACAAAGAGATTCTATGAAACTCTGCAGGACCTAAAGGAAAGGCCTAGATATGGCAGAGCCAGTGCCCTGAAAATGCTACAGACAACATGGACCTCCCTGCTTAGTATCCAAATTACAGGCACTGATAATTGGGTAAGACTCCAAATTGGCAATGAAAATAACCTTCTGCTCCCTGCCCCTGAGAATCTAGAACCAGGTACCCACAGAATAAAATGGCCTTGGAAGGTGCAGGTAGGACCCAAGTGGTGTGGACTGCTTGCACCTTGGGGGAGATTACTGGAGGTGGAAGGCTCAGTAGTCACTCCGGTAATCAGCACATGGTCTACTGACCTTCTGGTCAACACTCCAGTCTTCATGGCTAAGGGGACCCTCATCATATCTCTATGGCAGATCAGGACCCCCC
>NW_011209942.1:3044-4912 GCF_000146605.3 Meleagris gallopavo
TGGTGCCTGATATAGTTATGTAGATGCAGATATCTGGCCAAAGGATGTGGTACAGGCAGCCAGGGCATGCTAAAGTGCAAGCCAAAGTGCTGACCTAGGATAGGAATACAGCCTGCAGACCTTCCATTCCTGGTATCCCTGAAACATCTGTACTACTCTCCGTGAGTCTTTGAGTCTCTAGGATCACCGGAAGGAACAAAATGCCATTGAAGCATTCCAGTGTTGCTGTGAGATCAAGCACAACAACCGGTGATGGCCTATGTGGAACTGATGGAACATAGGATGGACCTGCACCAAACTGCATGCCTCCAGTAACACCACCAAGCACTGGCCCACTAGAGAACATGAACTTCAACCAGATACTAATCATCAATCGTCTTACATTGTGTCAACCTGGCAATTGTATAAGTGTCATGGTGTTTTGGATCCCTGTATTAGGGGAGGCTAACCCTCCAGGTGACTCAATCAGTGGTTCAGGCCATGAAGGGGTGGAGTGTATGGGAACTGCTGAGTCACAGCCTGAACCACTGATTGAGCACCTGGGGAAAGGACCCAGTCAGCCCTGGGAGCACAGGTGATGGTAATTCAGCTGTGTGACCAGAAGGGGTGGAGCCTGGCTGCACCTCTCTTAGACCTCATTTAAGGGCTGACTGGAAATCAGGAAGGATCCTTTCTTAGAGATCTTTCCTTGGTGAGGCTTTGTCTGTGAACCTTGTGTTTTCAGATATGGGTGTGCAATCTTTTTCCCTTCCTTTATAACACCTTTCTGATGTTTCTGATGTGTTGGTCTTTCTGTCATCACACCTTTGTTGTAATGCCTTTCCTATTGTATTGATCTGTCCAATTGCTATAATATAAAAACATTTTTTTCTCAATTTTCTACTTCTAGAGTCAGAAGATCGTGGTAATGTAGCTCAACTATTTTTCACAATTCAATAGTTTTGTATAGATTAGATTTATACAATTTTAATAGTTTTCAAAAATTTTAGTTCTCCTGTGCAGAAAGTATTCCTGTTCAGGTAAACAGACTGATTAAAGGTCGCTATTCAATAATTTAGGATGGAGTATGTACTGAGGAAGCATAGTCACTAATAAGCCCCTATGCTCTAAAACACAGACACTAATTTAATTTTACATAATGTATGAAAGGTTGTATTAGTATTCCTTATGCTCTCTTGTACTATACTTGTACTCATACAACAAAACCACAAATTTCATACAAGTTCTACTCAGAAAGTAATGCCTCCTATGCTATTCTGTTGGCCCATGATGTCAGAGATGTATTTTGGTGGGATGGCAGTTGAGGTTGAACCTTCCCACTAATATTTTATTCTGTGTTGTTGCTGTGAAACAGATGGCAGCAGAGGGGCGGTCTGACAAAATGGTGTCTGACATGGAAGTGGGTATAAAGCAAAGGTGTCACTGAATTCCTCCATGTGAAGAAAATGGCACCCATTCACATTCATTGACATTTGTTGAACATTTATGGAGATCAAACAGTGGATGTGAGCATAGTAAGGGGTAAGCTGGTGCATTTCAGCAGTGGCAACAGCGACGTGAAAGGCGAGTCAAGTTCCAGACAGCCATGCACAACTGCCCCACCACAAAATGAAGAGTATCTCAATCAGCTCATCCATACAAATCAGCAGATTACAATTAGGGAAGTGCGTATGGAGCTGATTATTGGCTTCAATGCATTGGAAACAATGGTGGCAATGTTGGAACATCACAAAGTTTGCTCCAGGTGGGTCCCATGAATGCTCACACAAGAACAGAAAGAACAGCATGGGCAAGTCTGTCATGGCCTATTAAAACAATACAAGGCCGAAGGTGATAATTTCCTAAATCACATCGTTGCTAATAATGAG
>NW_011209943.1:0-2020 GCF_000146605.3 Meleagris gallopavo
GCAGTGACTCGGGCTCTGGGTGTGATGGTGAGTGCGGTGCTGGAGGACCCCCGCCCCATTTTGGGGTCCTGCTGATGCAGCTGTGCCCATCAGCCCCATATCCACGTGCTGGACTCAGCCCAGCCGGGCAGAAAGCTCTGGAGCCCATTAACATTCCCCTGAGCCATCTCGTCCCCTCTCTGCCCTGCCTCTGTTTTAATCAAGCCCAGCCTGGCGCCGTGCAAATAACCGGGGCGGTCGGCACCCTGCGAACCCACAGCGCTGCTGGCGCCGGGCACTGCTGCCCTGCTGTGTGCCCGCATCCCTCAGTCCGTGCCCACCTCCCTGCTGTGCGCCCATGTCCCCCCAGTCCGTCCCCATGCTGCTCACACACCCCAGTGCATCCCAATGTGTCCCAGCACAACAGTGCATCTCCAGGTCCCCAGTGTGTCTCCATGCCCCCGGTGTGTCCCCACGTCCCCAGTACAGATCCCCATGTCCCCAACATGTCCCCACGTCCCCAGTACACCCCCATGTCCCCATCATGTCCCCACGTCCCCAGTACACCCCCATGTCCCCATCATGTCCCCATGTTCCCAGTACACCCCCATGTCCCCATCATGTCCCCACGTCCCCAGTACACCCCCCATGTCCCCATCATGTCCCCACGTCCCCAGTACACCCCCATGTCCCCATCATGTCCCCACGTCCCCAGTACACCCCCCATGTCCCCAGTGCCCCTCTGTGTCCCCATTATATCCCCACGACCCCAATGTGTCACCAAGTCCCCAGTACTTCCCCCATATCCCCAGTGCGTCCCCAAGTCCCCCACGTGTCCCCGTGTCCCCAGTGTGTCCCCACGTTTCCAGAGCACCCCCATGTTCCCAGTGTGTCACCACATCCCCAGTGCACCCCCACGTCCCCAGTACACCCCCATGTCCCCATCATGTCCCCGTGCCCCCAGTGCACCCATGCCCCCAAGTCCCCAGTACATCCCCATATCCTCAATGTGTCACCACGTCCCCAAGCCCCCCTCATGTCCCCAGTGCCCCCCATGTCCCCAGTACATCCCCTTGTCCCCACTGCATCCCCATGTCCTCACAAGTGCCCCCAAGTCCCCCGTGTGCCCCATGCCCCCCGTGTCTCCAACGTGCCCCCATGCCCCCACCGCAGCCCCCTGTGCCCCTCACATCCCCACGCCCCGTTGTGCCCCCCCATCCCTGCACATGGCAGCACTGTGGCCGCCCATCCCGGGGGGCGGTGGGGGGGCTGTGTGGCCGTGGGAGGGGAGGACAGAGCCTCACACAGATCTTCACTCTCTGGTAATTTTCACAGCCGTGCTGGAGCCGGAGGAGCTGAGATCAGCAGAGCGGGGGCCGGGAGAGCAGGGGAGGGAAGCGAAGGCTCTTGCCAGGCTGGCAGTAATGTTTGCTGGGTGATGGAGCCGGGGGGGCTGCGTGCCAACCCTAAGCACAGCCCCCAGTAGGGCAGTGGGTTCGGAAGCTGGAGGTTTGGGTTCCCCCGGACACCCAGGGATTGGGAGGGGATGGGGAACCCCACATCAGTGTGTCCACACCCCGCTCAGTGGGGTGGGAGGCGGTGCTCCTTTTGGGGGTGCGACAGGGGGTCCTGACCCCATGGGGTGGGGGCACTCGGAGCACATCCCCAACACTGTGGGGAGCAGAGGGGTGCCCAGCCCCTGGGGGGGGCTTCTCTGCAGGGGAAGCAGGAGGCATTGGGGGGGGTTATAGGGTCATGGAGGCGGTGGGGCGGGGAGGGCAGCTGGGTCCTACAAGGGCAGAGCTGTCGGGGTTATGGTGGCCCTGCCCTGTAGGAAGCAGCCAGGAGCGAGGTCAGGCGTGCCCACCTGGGGCTGGCAATGGGTTGGGGTCCGTGTGGGGTTTGGGATGGGAGCCGTACGGGGTTCGGTGCCAACCCCACCGCTTGTTTTTCCAAGGGCCCGGACTGCTGTGAGTTATCAGCGGTGGCAGAAGCGCGGCGCTTCCTGTCTCGGTGTGCACGCCGGCTCCTCGGGGAGGGA
>NW_011209944.1:0-2203 GCF_000146605.3 Meleagris gallopavo
CTCCGAAGCCAATCCCGTTTTAACCGTGTACTCTTCCTCCAGTGCCTTACGTTCCGTGATATTTCACCGCAAGCTCCTACGCTTTTTCCCAGCCGTGCACGGGAAGGCTGTTATCAGGTTATCTGAAGCAGAAGATTCTGGCGCACCTGTAAGTACCGTGGAAGCTTTCTGTACACTAAAGGGTGCTTTTAAGTGGTATGTAATTTAGTAGGCTCTGTCCGGTTGCCTCGTTTCCTCTTGATGTTGCAAAGAGGCACAGTAGGCTATTTGGGGTTTCCCAACACCATATTCTTTTGCCTCTATCTTTTAACGGATCTGAGCGTTTTGACTAAGGGTAGTGAGAGAAAGCGATGCTCATTTCTGGGTGCGTACTTGTAGTGCAAAATGCAGTGCTGTTCCGAAGTATGGCCCGATGCCTGTTTTCACGGTTTCCAGACAGTGGTACTTGCTCATATACGGAGAAGAGGGCTTGGGGTTTTGAGCAGGTCGGAGGCGAGGAAGGGGAAACCTGGTTGAGGGGTGCTGGATGTTTCATTCTCAGCTCTAGAAGTCAAGTTTGATGGCTTTTGCGTGGGCTTACGAAGTCTACATCGAGTTTTTCTTTTCTGCCAGAAAGACTTAAGTTGCCCGGAGATATAATGGGGCGCTCGGAACCCCAAGACAAATCTGGCTTCTGTGGCCGATTTGTAGTCCGTTACTGTCTAGCTGGGGTGGGGAGGGGTTAAAAAAAAGGAAAGAAAAAGATAGCATGTCCCATTGCTGCCCCTCCCCAATTGTGCATAATTGGTCTTTGTAGCTTTGCTTGGAATGCGTCAGTTGCGGAAAGGCAGTAATTTGAAGAGCAGCGCTTGAATGGCGAAGAACTATTTCACCGGGTTCTGTGGATGGTTCTTTGCTCGCCTTCCTTCGCTTCCTGCCCTCTCTGCTCTTCTTTGTGTTGTAGCACGCTACGTTGTGTAACGTTATTTCCTTCTCCAGCTTCATAGTCGTTTGGTGACTGTTGGCGAGAAGTGTGCTGCTAACTTGGGCCTGACCGATGGATTCCAGATGGCTGTGAGATAGCCACCCTCAGGCCCTTCAGTCTACCGCACGCGTCTCCGTATTCTGGGTGGCTGTCAGTTGGGCCAGCCTCCTGGCTAAGATGTTTGCACCGCAGTAGTTGCTGCACGCGTACGGATCGCCACCGAATGGATGTCACATGTTGCCCGTCAGTCTAGCCACCGTTGACATATCATTGTTTTTGGTGGGTGCCTGTGGAGGGTAACGAAAAGCTTTGAGCAGCATTTGCACAATAAAGATGGAGCATGGGGATATCATCTCTGTCTCGCGTGTCTTACTGATGGGAATGGTTTTGCAAGTTAAAACGGTGGGTCTCCGTCTCCCAAAGATAATATAGGATGTGCCGTGTGTTTGAGGCCTTGCCATCTTCCCCCAGCTTCCAAATTAAAGGGCGTGGGTTTTATTGCGTAATAGCAGCATCAACAAGGGGCAGGCGTAGAATGATAGAGGAATGCGGTTGGAAGAAAGCTTCCAGGTATCATCTGTCGTATGGCCCTGTCCTGAGGCCGAACAAACTCTACCGGCATGATTTCTGAACGGTGCTCGTCAGCCTGTTCTTATCCAATCTCGTAGTTTTGCCACCGCTTCCGCTTTCTTTTCAGTCGCGGATTTTGCGATGCAGAGAATTAATTTCTCCCGCAGAAAATTTCCCCAATGGAAAAGACTTCGTGATACTTGAGACGGCAATTGTTGCGCTTCTGCTGTCTTTGATGTTCGGCTGCCCTTCTCCGTTTTTCTTTTTGAATACGAAGAAAACATTTAAAAAGAAAGAAAAACAGCAACGTGGTATTGTTCCATAACTAGAAGGAGGGGTAGCTACAGGCACCGTGAGGCTCGCATCGAATAAAGAGGGAGATTTCTCCCTTTGGCCCCTCCTCTTGCTACTAATATGTTCGAAAAAACAATTTTTTAATCATCTCGAGCAACCGTGGCCAGATAAGGTCTCGCTGGGATTTTGCCTGCCTAATTTTCTCCCTGCGTATCCTAGCAACATCCTTGTTCTCTTACCGAGTTTCCTGTCCCTTCTTCCAAAGATGGCCAACTCCTGGCCTGCCCGTCCAATACGTTGTCTTTTGATTGGAGGAATTGGCACCAAAAAGTCCCCAGCACGTTTGAGGAGGAGCCGATAAGTGTGTCATGGTTT
>NW_011209945.1:0-913 GCF_000146605.3 Meleagris gallopavo
AAAGGCAAGACATAGTATTCGGAGCTAGTCGAGTGCATTCTGCACGTAGGCAAACTAAGTGCAAACCGCTCCTTTCCGATGTGCACACAGGAGCCCACTCACACATCGGAGAAAAGCAGCCGGCTGAAGTGGCCCGTTCCCGGCAAGCGAGAAACACGAGACCGCTGCTGACGGCTGAAAGCGGCGTTCGTGGAGAAGCGCGATTTCTCGGCCAGCTACGGCAAAGTCTCCGGAGCGGTTCAGCGCGAATGCCGCTTTCAACGCGTGAGAGCGAAGGAGTGCGATTCCGATGCCGACAACTGCGATTTCAGCCTCCTGCACTACCTCCGAGTGCGGGGTTTTTCTCCGAAGTCCTGAAAGGATAGCTCCCCACTTTCTTCACGCTCTCCCTGAGAGCAATACAGCTGTCGCTCCTCGGACTTGCATATGCCTATTGGAGAGGGTTTTCCCTTCCAATCTTTTCGTCTCTGAATGCAGATGTGTAGCAGTGGAAAACCTCACTAGAATGAATTGTGGCTCGAAATAAAGGCAGAGACATAGTATTCGGAGCTAGTCGAGTGCATTCTGCACGTAGGCAAACTAAGTGCAAACCGCTCCTTTCCGATGTGCACACAGGAGCCCACTCACACATCGGAGAAAAGCAGCCGGCTGAAGTGGCCCGTTCCCGGCAAGCGACAAACACGAGACCGCTGCTGAAGGCTGAAAGCCGCATTCGGGGAGAAACGCGATTTCTCGGCCATCTACGGCAAAGTCTCCGGAGCGGTTCAGCGCGGATGCCGCTTTCAACGACAAGTGCGAATTCAGCCTCCTGCAGTACCTGCGAGTGGGGGGTTTTTTCTCCGAAGTCCTGAAAGGATCACTCCCCACTTTTCTGTCACGTGCTCCCTGAGAGCACTACATCTGTCTCTCCTCG
>NW_011209946.1:0-1066 GCF_000146605.3 Meleagris gallopavo
GCTGAGCTGAAATAGAACAGAAATCAGAAGAAAATAATTGCATCTTAGTAAAAATATCTGTGCTTTCTAGTCCGAGCAAATTAATTTCACATACAAAAATTATTTCCAACATAAAGTAACCACATTTCCAAAACAAATTCTACCCATAGAAGAAGTTTACAGAACAATACTAAAGCACATCTTAAAACATCAGTTCTGTGGCAGACAGAGTAAAGAGACCAGCAAGAGAAAGTACAGAAGGGCTTCTCCCTACGGAATAATCAACTACAGGAGGGAGAGCTGTTTGTCGGGGCTTTTTAGTGTGAGTGAGCAGAAAAGAGGAACGTGACCTCAGGAAAGTCCTAAGTACCATGGAAATGGGAAGAGCTGCCCAGGTGCTCTGAACTGTTCAGATGACGTGACAGCCGTTTTCTTGACCGCTGTTACACACGCAGTAACGAGCAGAAGAGTGAAAATTAAGGCATTTGCCTTCATCTTAATGGCACTGTACGTGCCACCTCTCTGCAGGGCTGCGGCACAGACAGCACAAGGCTACTCAAGAACTGCACAGCCATTGCCAAGCCACGTTTTCAGAAGACAGCATGACAAAGTATTTCCTTTTCCCACGCACCAAGAAGTGCTGACTTGGACAACAATCTCAAGTGGGACAAGAATACGGAGGTACTTCATTCTATTTTCTCAAACTGAAACGTACCAAATGTCTGCTTAAGGATAAAATAAAACGAGCAAAAAAGGACACGGAAAGCACACGAACCTCGGCAGGCACTTCAGATCAAAGCACTCTAATAGCAATAACTGCAGCAGGCAGTAGCTTATTTCTGCACATACCTAGTGGTCAAATTTGCTTGCTTTTAGATCTTTCTGCTTCCTATTGAATTAAGCCTCCTTTTGCTTTAAGGTGTTTATCAGACTTTCCACAGAACTGCTTTCATGTTTTACCAAAAATAACAACCCAGGGAAAAAGACTCAGGAAAGGTCTCTGACAATACAGGGATGCAAACTTCCTACCTGTCACCCAAACAGGGCAGCGCCCACCCTGAGGCTCTTGTGCTGTCACTGGCACACA
>NW_011209947.1:0-995 GCF_000146605.3 Meleagris gallopavo
GCTGCAGGTGGCGAAGAACCTCTTCACTCACTTGGGTAGGAGGCGGCGCCCAGCTGCACGCATGCATGCACTGCTGCAGCCGCATGCCTTGCTGCATGCTCACGCACCGCTGCGCGCAAATGCATGGCTGCACCAGGGGCCCCAACGGAAGCTCTGCGAGATGTGCGTGCAGTGCTGCATGAGCCCGCAAACCCAGCTGCGCCTGCGGTCATGCAAACCATGCAAACCTGACTGCAGGTGATGCTTCATCTGTTGCATGCATTTCCGTGCCTTCCCTGACACAAGGACAGCAGCGGCCCTGCTGCGGGCGCGTACGTCGCTGCGTGTGCTGCAGCACGTGCATGCAGCACTGCAAGCACGTGCGATGCTGCATGCAGAACAGCACGTGCCTGCTCTGATGCACGCACGCTTGCACTGCTGCAGTGCACGCATGCAGCGCATGCACGCGCTGCTACGCAAGCAGGCTCTGCTGGGCATGCATGCAGTCCTGCATGCACCTGCAGGCGCCTCATCTGCCCCCATGCACATGCGCCTTGCTGCACGTGCACACGCACGCCAGCACCTGCACAGCCTGCTGCAACTGCATGCATTGTGGCACGCACACAGGGTGCGTGCATGCAGCAAAAGCACGCGCACTGCTGCACGCACAGCCTGCTGCAACGGCAGGCATGGCAACACGCACACACGGTGCATGCATGCAGCAAAAGCACACACACTGCTGCACGCACAGCCTGCTGCAACGGCAGGCATGGCAGCACGCACACATGGTGCATGCATGCAGCAAAAGCGCGCGCACTGCTGCACGCACAGCCTGCTGCAACGGCAGGCATTGCAACACGCGCGCACGGTGCATGCATGCAGCAAAAGCACGCACACTGCTGCACGCACAGCCTGCTGCAACAGCAGGCATGGCAGCACGCGCGCATGGTGCATGCATGCAGCAAAGACACGTGCACTGCTGCATGCACAGCCTGCTGCAACGGCAGGCATGGCAG
>NW_011209948.1:0-1481 GCF_000146605.3 Meleagris gallopavo
TTTGAGATGGCACGTTCTGTTATTTTTTCACCGATCAGGTTTTGAGGTTGCTGAGATGCACTGATTAATCAATCACTTGCAGCTTGTTTGAGCTTGAAGCAGCTGAATCATCCCACACAGCATTGTTAAATAAAACCTTATAATCGCTTTGGAATTGTAGCTCTGCGCTAGGCTATGGCACTGGTGTGAGTCCTTCCTCATCCTCCCACTGTGCTCCTCACTGGCAGAAGGTATCACCATCAGCTTTCTCCTCACACAGCGGTTTCTATCTGAGCAGAGATTTGGTCACTTTCCAGTTTCTCTATGGCACCCCCCTGTGCTGTTAGTTCTCTCTTTCTGTACTGGTGTCCTGTCTAGTGTTCAGCTTGCCCCAGGATGCCAGGTCAGCTGAAAAGAATTTTCAAATTACATCCATCCTGATTCTTTACGTATTGTCCTTGTTCTTGAAGAGGAACACCCTAGAGTCTCCTGAAGAAATCACCATTTCAGACGTGCGTATTGTTTTCCTGTATAACCAATTACTCCTCTCAAGGCTCTTGTTCTCTAATGTGTCTTTTCTTCTTCTGCTCTTCTCCTCTTGTGCTCATCTCCTCATTGCTTTGCTGTCTTGCCTATATCCAACCGTTTTCTCTATAGCACTTTTCATCTTCTGCACTTCTTTCTTACCTGCATCCTTTCTTCTTCTTCTTCTTCTTCTTCTTCTTCTCTTCTTTCTTTCTGTCTTGTCTGTATGCGCTCTTCCCCTCTTCTGCTCCTTGAGTGCTCTTGTCAGCATCCAATCTGTGCGCCACAGCTCTACGTCAGACTTCATTTTGGGGTGGAGGAAGGTATGTAGGGCCAGATTTGTACCAGAAAGCTGTTGTGCTGTGCCCAGAAGGTGATGAAGAAGAGCCGTCAGGAGCCAGCAGCACAAAGGCAGCGTGTTTCTGCGAAGGCCACAGCGTAAGCACACGTGAACTTGGAAGGACTCCTTTGTGTGTCTGCAGGAACTGGTTTTGAGTGGAGAATTTTCTGGAGTTGTTTCCAGTTGTTGCTCGGAGGAGCTGAGGCTTTTCTCCTCGTGTCTTTGCAGGAGAGCAGAGCGGAGGGAACGTCTGTGGTGAGATGCTCGGGTGAAATTGCCTTCCCCACCCCAGCAGCCTGTTTGTGTCCATGTGATGCCCGGTGGAGAGAAGCCTGGTGTTCTGTGAGTAAGCCTGGCAGACGGAATAGTGGTTCTGGGCTTTTGGGCACGTGTGTGAGGAGAGGTCTTTGGACAGGCTGTCCTTTTGTTGCTTGTTTTTTTTTTGCAGGGAAATGCCATTTCAGTTGTTAGTTGCGATGGTTGTTGGTGGTTGTTTGCAAAATATTGGTCATGTAGACAAGCAGTGCTCTCGCACCAAAGAAGTGAGAAATGTCCTGTGCATGCAGTCTTGTCCACGAGCCTTCCACTCAGAGACGTTTAGTGCCTCTAAATGCCTGCAGAAATGGTGGGGGGATAA
>NW_011209949.1:0-791 GCF_000146605.3 Meleagris gallopavo
TTTTTTTTTCCTATTAGGAACAATGAAGTCCTCTAGGTTCCATGCTGTTGTTGGTATCCTCTCTATAATTCTTACTCTTGGTTTCTTAGGATAGTTTTGAAATTTTTGATTGTCCTTTAGCTGTCTCCAAAGCTTGAGAAGGACATGGTTGGGCTGGCGGTCAATCTTAGCAAATTGGACCCCAGCTCGAATTAGGACATTAAACATTTGTTTTCGGGAAACCCTTATGGGTCCTGATCGAGGAGCTCGAATAGCCAGCGTCTTGGTTTTAGTCAGCTTCTTCTAACATCCGAATGTTGCGCCTAGTCCGTAGGCGTTCTGTCTCCCCCAGATCAGCTACTATCTGAGCAGCCTGCTGAACTATGGCTTCAGAGGTCACCAGAGGGTTTAATATTGAAACCAAGGTCCCAAATAGGTGGGAAGGGGCCTGTAAAATTAAATCTCGCATGCCCGCCGAGAACTTGATCATATCCGGGCTATCATATGAGTCTTCATATATTGCTTCTCTCATGCCTAACTCGCGAATGTAGTTTTGAAGATCCTCCATGGAGGACCATAGTCCTATGTTTAGGGGAATATCTGTTTTATTTGGCCAGACCATCCGGCATGCTGCCATTAACCAATCTATTATTGAGTGGTTCTCATTGGTATACTGGATAGTCTCTGCCTGACAGCAGGATGTAATGTTATGGTGGCCAGCTTTGCCATTTCCGGCCCATTAACCATAACACTTTCTACTCCTGAATCCCATAACCTGAGCAGCCATGCAGGTATACTCTCTCTCGGCCTCT
>NW_011209950.1:0-504 GCF_000146605.3 Meleagris gallopavo
TTTTCTTCAGCGTGTCTGGTGTGATGAGATGTTTTGGTTCTAGGAGAAAAGCAGTGTTGAGAACACACCGATGTTTATAGCTCCTGCTAAGCATGCTGCACAGAGCCGAGGCCATTCTCAGCTAAAGATCCAAGGAGCTGGGAGGGAACAGAATTAGGACAGCTGACTTAAACTGGCCAAAGGGGTGTTCCGTGCAGTGTGACATCGTGCTTAGCCATCTTCTGGCTGAAACCAGAACCATCAGCTGGTGTATCGACATATAAACCCCCCTTCCGCTAATCTTAGATCGATCAATCTGCACCTGAATGTCCACACTGTGGAAATGTTTGAAGAGAGGATCAGTCGGTTCAGGAATATTTCTGTTCTTTTGATGGTTTCCAAACTAATCAGGATTTCTTCCAGTAGTAGACACTTCTTCCAATGTATTCCTTCTGGTCACAGAAGAATTCAGGCTAGCGCCCTGTTGAAGAAAAGCAATAGAAGCTGCCTCAACAAATTCAAATC
>NW_011209951.1:0-2355 GCF_000146605.3 Meleagris gallopavo
CAATTTCACACTCTCTCTCCTTATAAAATTCTGCTGATACCATATTTAGTAAATTACTTTGTTTCACCTCAGATTGTTGCCACTGTTTTCAATTATTTCGGGGTCCCCTATTTTCTTTTTCCAGGGGCGCGGATCCGCGGATCCCTCTGCCCTTCTAGTCACGGAACCGGGTCGAACCAGCCCGTAAACCGTTGACAATTAGATTCCTATCCTCTCTAGAATATTTTACAGGTTCTGACTCAGGTTCAGAGATTTTAAGTTTACCATCTGGAATTAAAGCCTTCTTCAACTACCTATTCTGCCACCTGCCCATCATCTTATTTCCAGTTTCCTGTACAGTGTTACTTTTCCGATGTCCTTTACAATGTATAATAGCCACGCTCCTTGGTAGGTTTACATCATGCTCTTTTCCTTGTGTGTGCAATCCTTGCTCTTTTCATATGGTACTACGATGTATAGCATCCTAAATACATTATTAGCATCTGTCCATATAATTAAGGCTCTTGTCCAGTTCTTTCAGCCTTCTGAGGGAAAGTCCCCACAGGTAATGGTTGTGCTTTGATTACCTTGTCAGTGGCAGCTACTGCATATCCTGCCTTACAGTTTCCTTGTCTCACAAAACTGCTACCGTCAGTAAACCAGGTGTCTTCTGCACCTTCTAAGGGTTTGTCCTTCAGGTCCGACTGGCTGGAATATGCAGCTTCAGTTGTTTCAAAGCAGTCATGAAATACTGGTTCTCCAGGATTTCCGCTAAGGAAAGATGCTGGGTTGACAATATTAGTTACAATTATTTCTACATCATCCTGCTCTACCAGGATGGCCAGGAACCTTTGGGGTGAGAGCCAATGCCCCCCTTTTATCTCCAATACAGTAGACACTGTATGAGATATTAAAACTGTTATTCTTTGGCCTAGCAAAACTTTACTGGCTTCTTGAATATTGAGTACTAGTGCAGCCACTGCCCTCAAGCACCCTGGTCTTCCCTTACTCACTTCATCAAGCTGTTTGGAGAAGTGTGTCACTGCCCTTGGATAGGGTCCAAGGCTCTGGGCAAGGACTCCCAGGGCTATTTCTTGTTTTTCATGCGAGAACAGTCAGAAGGGATTAGTCACATCTGGTAGCCCCAAAGCAGGGGGCCTTCATGAATTCTTGTTTCAGCTGAGGGAATGCTCTCCTTGTCTCCCCATTTCATATAATATTTTGCTTTTACCAAAAGTCCGTAGCTGTGTATCCACGGTCAGCATCATCATGTCATTCCTGGGAACGTATGGAGTTCCTTGGCAGTTTATGGCTCAGGGATTTGGCAGATGGCTTCTTTCCTGATAGTCCTTAAGGTTCGAAGTCCAGCTGTAATCTCATACCCCAAATACGTCACTTGCTTCTGAGTTATTTGTGCTTTCTGTTGAGAAACTTAATAATCATTTAAACCAAGAAATTCAAGAAACTCACAGTCCACTGCACACAGTCCTCTTTTTTTTCTGTGACATCCACGTACTGCAGTAAGGTACCACTCTGGGATGGAGGAACCCAAGTCTCAGGTTCACGAGTTAACCAGCTCTCAAAAATCACTGAGCTGTTCTCACAACCCTGGGTAACACTGTGCAGGTTAACTGAGTCTTTTTCTCGCCGTATTAGGGTTTTCCTATTCAAAGGCAAATAATCTTAGGCTTCCTTTGGCCTAACCAGGCAGAAAAGGCATCCTTCAAATCCAGAAGGTAAAACTCCACCTACTCATTCCTTAGCTTGGTTAATATAGCATATGGATTTTCCACCACTTAGTATATGCATTCAACTATTCTATTACTTGACCTCAAATCTTGTTCCAAACTATAGCACTTGCTTTCCTATTTTTTGTCAGCAGGTTTGGAGTATTGTATTTGGATTCATATTCAATTAGTAATCCAAATTCAAAAAATTATCTATTATTTCTTTTATCCTTTTACAGTAACATATCCTCAAAGGGCACCTCTTTACCCTGACTGGGCTAGCTCTTGCTTTTAACTTAACCTCTATTTAGGTCTGCATTTTTGGGTCTGCCAGGTATCCCTGATACCCACACTCCTAAGCGTATCTTATTCAAGATTTCTGTAACTTCTGGGGCTATGTCACGGAGTTAACGAGATCAATCTACACCCGTGACAGGGGGGCGGTAGGCCCCTGCCCTCCCTCCCCAGCCCACAAAATGGGAAGAAGGGAGGAAAACAAAAAAAAACAGCGGCAACAATCTATGGAGGAAAACTTATTTTACTAATTATGATATCGGAATGCAAGATAACACAACATAATACAATCTGATTGAAATTGAGACTAATAAATCAAATAAAACAGGAGAGAGAGAGAGAGAGAGAGAGTACG
>NW_011209952.1:0-1137 GCF_000146605.3 Meleagris gallopavo
TGTACACCCACCATTTGTTTAAAGGATCACTCCTCCTTGAGGCACAGAACTACAGCAGTTTACACAACGGGCTGACACACAAGGGCTCCCTCTAGATACAAACTGCAACAAAGAGCATAAGGACAGTGTGAAACCAACACTCATATCAGATCTGTGTCTCTGCTCTGCTCCCAGTAGGAGCATGATGTTTTACTCCCCTTTCAGAGGAAGATTCTTCTTCAACGATAAGAAAATCCAGCTCAGCTGCAGGACATAGAATAGAATAGTAATAATTATCTGACATTGTCTGTAGAGAAAGAATTCTAAGCACGAGATAACGAAGGGTGTCTGAGTTTCAGCTGGGCTGGAATTGTTTTCTTCAGTGTCTGATATGGTACTACAGTTTTGTTCTAGATTGCACACTGATGCTTGGAGTTACTGCTAGGCAGTGCTGTACAGAGCCAAAGTCATTCTCAGCTGAGAGCCCAAGGAAGTGAGAGGGAACAGAATTAGAACAGCTGACTGAAACTGGCCAAAGGGATATTCCCTACCATATGACATATTGGGGAAGAGTTGTGAAGGAGGTGCAAGTTCATGTCAATCTCCTCCACTACTAGGAGGCTAACTGCACATTGACTGCTGGGTGGTGAGCAATTGCTTTTGCACTCATCATAACTGTTATCCTTTTCCTTTCCTCTCTCTAAGTAAATAATTTTATCTCAACCCATGAGTTCTACTTTGTGTTGTTTCTTCCCCTCTTCAATTCTCTCCTGCAGTTCACTGGAAAGGAGTGGAGTGAGGGAAGTACTGTGTGATGCTCAGGCACCTGCCAGATTAAACCACAACAGAGGGATAACTTACTCTCTCTGCCAAGGGAAAAATAAAAACACCTTCATTATTATTTAGGAAAGACTGAATACAGCTCAGACTTACTGGCTTGAGGTCTCTGTGGCCATAACCTGACTGTGAACATCAGCCATCGCTGAAACAATCTGCTGAAAAAAAGCTCGAGCTTCCTCTTGAGAAAGGTGGTCCTTAGAAACAATGGAATCAAACAGCTCCCCTCCAGGACAACACTGTCACGAGAAAGCTCAAGTTATCTGACAATGTATTTAGAATGTATCAGAGAAGGATAAGGAACAATGAGAGCACAGAAAG
>NW_011209953.1:0-1836 GCF_000146605.3 Meleagris gallopavo
GCTCTGACCCCGTGACCTCTGACCCCGCACCCCAATAAAATGGAGGTGGGCGACCACGTGTGTGTCTGGAGCCTATGGATTCTATACGGTGTTCTGCAATCTACCGTTGCAGCCCTATAGGGCTCCTCGTGATCCTACAGGAGCCCTTTGGGACCCCATACGGTTCCTCACGGTCCTATAGGAGCCCCAACAGGTTCTATAGAAGCTCTCTGGGACCCCATAAGGCTCCACATGGTCCTATAAGAGCCCTTTGTGATCCCATAAGGCTCCTCACGGTCCTATAAGAGCCCTTTGGGACCCCATAAGGCTCCATATGGTCCTATAGGAGCCCTTTGAGTCCCCATAGGATTCCTCATGATCCTATAGGAGCCCTTTGGGACCCCATAGGGTTCCTCATGGTCCTATAGGAGCCCTTTGGGACCCCATAGGATTTCTCATGGTCCTATAGGAGTCTTCTGAGACCCCATAGAGTTCCTCATGATCCTATAGGAGCCCTCTGGGACCCCATAAGGCTCCTCACGGTCCTATAGGAGCCCCAACAGGTTCTATAGAAGCTCTCTGGGACCCCATAAGGCTCCTCATGATCCTATAGGAGCCCTTTGTGATCCCATAAGGCTCCTCACGGTCCTATAGGAGCCCCAACAGGTTCTATAGAAGCTCTCTGGGACCCCATAAGGCTCCTCATGGTCCTATAGGAGCCCTCTGGGACCCCATAAGGCTCCTCATAGTCCTATAGGAGCCCTCTGGGACCCCATAAGGCTCCACATGGTCCTATAGGAGCTCTTTGCGACCCCACAGGGCTCCTCAAGGTCCTATAGGAGCCCTTTGAGACCCCACAGGGTTCCTCATGATCCTACAGGAGTCCTCGGAAACCCCATAGGGTTCCTCATGGTCCTATAGGAGCCCTTTGGAACCCCATAGGGTTCCTCCTGGTCCTATAGGAGCCCTTTGGAACCCCATAGGATTCCTCATGGTCCTATAGGAGCCCTTTGGGACCCCATAGGATTCCTCATGGTCCTATAGGAGCCCTTTGGGACCCCATAGGGTTCCTCATGATCCTGTAGGAGTCCTCTGAGACCCCATAGGGTTCCTCATGATCCTATAGGAGCCCTTTGAGACCCCATAGGGTTCCTCCTGGTCCTATAGGAGCCCTCTGGGACCCCATAAGGCTCCTCACGGTCCTATAGGAGCCCCAACAGGTTCTATAGAAGCTCTCTAGGACCCCATAGGGTTCCTCCTGGTCCTATAGGAGCCCTTTGGGACCCCATAAGGCTCCTCACAGTCCTATAGGAGCCCCAACAGGTTCTATAGAAGCTCTTTGGGACCCCATAGGGTTCCTCACGGTCCTATAGGAGCCCCTCTGAGACCCCATAAGGCTCCTCACGGTCCTATAGGAGCCCCTCGAGACCCCATAGGATCTACAGGAGCCCTCGGACACCCCATAGGGTTCCTCATAGTCCTATAGGATCCCCCCAGGTCCCATAGGAGCCCTTTGGGACCTCACAGGTCTCCTGATGGTGCTGTAGGAACCCCTGGAACCCCACAGAGCTCCTCCGGATATTATGGGATGCCCTACACGTGCTATCGGAGCCCCTCGAGGCCCCACAGAACTCCTCTGCCTGCTTCAGGGCCCCACGGAACCCCATACAGCCCCACTTGGCTCCTCTACAGGCGCCATAGGAGACCCCTCCCCTCTCCCACGGGGCGCCCCAAGACCCCCACCCATCCATACGCCGCACCACTTCCGGAAGCGCCCAACTTCCGGCGGAACCCGCTCCTCGGACCGGAAGTACCCCTCCTCACGAGCTGCGGCCGCGCTCTCTCTCTCTCGCGCGC
>NW_011209954.1:0-1001 GCF_000146605.3 Meleagris gallopavo
AATACTAACACAAGAGGTAGCCCTTAACCCTTCCTCCATGTGGGAATGCTTTACTCTAATCCAATGTGGGAACCATTAGCTCTTATCACAAAAGGGAAGCCTTTCATCCTAACCCAGTATGGTAACTCTTCACCCTAAACTCTAACCAAAGCAGTGACCTTTCAGCTAAAGGGTTTTCCTTCAACCTTAACACTAAAGCAAACTGGTAACAGCTCACCTTTGAATGTAATCCAAAATCGCGGCCCTAAAAGCTCGTGCAGAAGGGTAAGCCTTCACAATGATCAGTAATAGTGAATAGCAGCACTGAACCGTCATCCAGAGCGGGAGCAGGCTGAGCTTGTCTGCTTCCAGGGCTGCTCTCAGGCCCAGGGCTGGTGAGCGGCTGCAGGGCCCGTCGTCACCATGGCAACACACTGTGACATCACAATGGTTCCAACAGCCTGGGTGATGGCACCTATGTCATCCCTTGGCCAGTTGAGTTTTTTCCATTCCTCCTGCCCTCTCTAGGCTTTTGAGCAGTGCTTGCTGCATTTGCAGCTCCTTCTCGGTTTCCCAGGTGGGTCCCCGCCTCGTGGGCATCCCTGCCTCTTGCCTTGTGCTGAACGGTCGGCTTTTCCTCTGCTGGCTGAGTGGATCCATGCCCGGTAGCTACCCTTCCCTCCTCCTTGGCATGACTGCCAGTGCTTTGCCTTCCTCCAGAGAGGTGTTTTGTTCCGACTGGCAGCCACAGACTCCTTCTGGGCTGGCGACCCTGCAGGTGCATGTGTGGTGGAGGCAGCAGCATGCCCAGTAGCTACCCTTTCCTCCTCCCGGGCACGGATGCCAAGATTTTGGCCTCCTGCACACTCGGTGGTCATCTGTGCTTTTGCCATGTACCTTGTATTTTTTTGCTATTTTCATGTTACTGCAGAGGCTGCTGCTGCTGCATGGGTTGATGTTGGTTTCCTCGGTTTGTTTCCGTGTTGTTTTCTGTGGTTCTGCCTTGGTTCCTGCTCCTTCTG
>NW_011209955.1:0-1481 GCF_000146605.3 Meleagris gallopavo
ATGTATGAATTCTGTTCTTCTTCTACTGACCAGGGATAACTACCTGTGGGAAAACACTCCCAAGTCTGCCAACAGAGTGCTGTTCACAAGGTCCCATCCAAGCCCGCAGTTCAAGTGGACAATGCAGTTGTGACAACAGCAGCAGGTGAGCTGCTAAGGTGGAAACTCGACCTTTTCAACGTAACAGCTGGGTAACTTGTGTCTCCACTTCAATCATTTTGCCCTTCTTTTGGCTCTCCTTTTCATGTGAGTCAAAGTATTAGACTCTGAATGTGTATCTGTGTCAAACGGAGGTAGGGCAGAGATCAGGAGAAGAAGGAGATGCAGAAGATGGCTAAATTCCCAGCAGAATTAACTTTCTGTTTCTAATGATCAGTGAGAAATTAGCCAGTAGCTCACCTGAGGAACTGCCAATCGAGGTTTATCCAGCTAGCTTACCACAGGTGACAGCAGCAAGCAAGTACTGAAATAAAAATACTAAGCATGAAGTGCCTTTTGCAAAGAGTTGCCCAAGAATTATAGATCAGTATATACTGCTGGGAGGTTTTTGTCAGGACTGTAGCTATTTCATCAAGGATTCATGTAAGTATGCTGCCATCACTTCTTGAGGGTGCCTTCATACATTGCAGTTGTTGCAGACACTCAAAGATGTGCAAGGTTTGATAGGTAAAAGAGCAACTCCCTCCTTTTCTGTGACAGTGTTTGGGGTGTTCCTTAAAAATCCGCATTGAATGTGTTAGACTCTTAAGTCAGTCAAGAGAAAGTCAGGAGGGTTTTGTTTTCATTTTCAGAATGTAGACGTTGTTGTTTGTTTATTTCTTGCTTTCTTGTTGTTGTTGTTGTTGTTTTTTCATAACTAAACGTCTTAAAGAAAAGCAAATAGTTTGAAATCCATTCTTCCCAGAATACATCTTCCAGTTGACAGGAATAGCATTTCTTATTTAACCTGGAGCTAGAAAGGATGGATAAGGGAACAGGCAGCTCTACACTTTCTTATTTAATACTATATATATATGTATATATATATATATATAGCTGAAAGGAATCGTGTAGTACATAATGTAGCTGTCAATATATTTGCTTTTTTTTTTTTTGGTCATTTATTGATCTTTCTTGTCTTTCAGATTAATCAAGCAAACCACCAGCTCTGCAGAATTATCCCTACTCCGCAGGCCAAAACTTCTTCAGACACATCAGAAGATATCTGTAATACCTTGGCACAGCCTTTCTCCAGATCAGCCCATGGAGGGCTGAAATAACTCCTGATTCCAGCTGACAACGAGCTGCTTTCTCACAGACATTCTACAGGAACTGTTCTTGCCTTTGTCATTTGGCACAAGCGTTTTCCTGCAGAAAATTAAACATACATTCCACTGCCAGGAAGATGTGGAGATCACCAACACTGCGTTGCCTCTTTCTCCCCAAACCTGCTGACACGACTGAAGGTCCCAGCACTTGTATGGCATCTTGCTTGATCAATA
>NW_011209956.1:0-1060 GCF_000146605.3 Meleagris gallopavo
ATAAAGTACTCCATCATCTTCCCAGTGACAGAGGTGAGGCCTCCTGGCCCATAGTTTGTTGGCTTCTTCTTCCTGCCCTTTTTGAAGAGTGAACTGACACTGACTATCCTCCAGTCCTCGGGCACTTATCCTGTTCAGTGTGAGCTTTTCAAAATGCAAGAGGGTTGTTCAGCAGTCACTTCTTCCAGCTCCCTCACTGCTTGTGGATGCTTCCCATCAAGAGCCGTGGATCTGTGTGCATTGAGTTTGCCTGGCCTGTCTCTAATCCGATCCTTCTTGACCATCAGGACGTCTTCCTTTCTCCAGACTCATTCTCTTACCTTTAGAGTCTGGGTTTCTGCAGGGCAGTCTTATCAGTAAAGAGTGAAGCAAAAGCAGCGTTCAGTAACTGCACCTTCTCAATGTCCTTTATTGCCAGGACACCCTCTGCATTCAGCAGTGGGACCTCATTTTCCCTCATCTTCCTTTTGCTACTGATTTCCTGAAAGATGCCTTTCTTGTTGTCCTTGGCCTCCCTCACCAGATTGAATTCTAAGAGTGTCCTAGCCTTCCCTGTTGTAATCCCGCATGCCCTGACAACATTTCTAGATTTCTACCAAGTGGACAGACCCTTTTTCACATTTCACAGGCTTTCCTTTTTCCCTTTGAGATTTCCCATGAGCTCCTTGCTCATCCTTGTAGGTTTCCTGCCACCTGCGCTTGATTTCTTCCCCATAAGGATTCGCGAATTGTGAGCTTGGAGGAAGTGGTGCTTGATGTCTACCAGCTCTATGGGACCCCCTTGTGTTCCAGTGCTGTAACTCATGGGCTATTAGGCCCTTGAAATGGTCAAAGTTGGATCTCCTGAAGTCCAGGACTGCTGTGCTAATGATTGCTGCGTTTCTTGGATGCAAGATCCTGAACTCAGCTGTCTCACGGTTGAGGCCTGCAAGGCTGTCTGTAAACAAGAGGATTACTTTGTATTTTGCAGTTTGGTTAAATGCAGTTTAGCTTCTGTATTCTTACCTGGAAGCTTATCCAATTGGCACTTTGTTAAATGTAAGATGGCATTGTCACAAGT
>NW_011209957.1:0-953 GCF_000146605.3 Meleagris gallopavo
TGAAAAGTAATACTTCCTAATGTCCAGCTTGAATCTCCCCTGCCATAGCTTGAAACCATTCCCTCTGGTCCTATCACTAGTGACACTAGTGACACGAGAGAAGAGGCCGA
Organism: Meleagris gallopavo; assembly: GCF_000146605.3. Classification (NCBI taxonomy): domain Eukaryota; kingdom Metazoa; phylum Chordata; class Aves; order Galliformes; family Phasianidae; genus Meleagris; species Meleagris gallopavo. Next base: position 111 of record NW_011209957.1, read on the forward strand.
CCCCCAGCTCACTACAACCTCCCTTCAGGAAGTTATAGAGAGCAATGAGGTCTCCCCTGAGCCTCCTCTTCTCCAGGCTGAACATTCCCAGCTCCTTCAGCCTCTCCTCATATGGCCTGTGTTCCAGACCCCTCACCAGTTTTGTTGCCCTCCTTTGAACATGTTCCAGGGCCTCTATGTCTTTCTTGCAGTGAGGGGCCCAAAACTGGACACAGTACTTGAGGTGAGGCCTCACTGGTGCTGAGTACGGGGGAACAATCACCTCTCTGCTCTTGCTGGCAACACTGTTTCTGATGCAAGCCAAGATGCCATTGGCCTTCTGGGCACACTGTCGGCTCATGTTCAGCCGAGCATCAATCAATACCCCCAGGTCCATTTCCTCTACACAGTCCTCCAGCCACACCGCCCCAAGCCTGTAGCGTCGCCTGGGGTTGTTGTGGTCGAAGTGCAGGACCCGGCATTTGGTCTTGTTGAAGCTCTTCCCATTGGCTTCAGCCCAGCTCTCCAGCCTGTCCAGATCCCTCTGTATGGCCTCGCTACCCCCAGGCAGATCCACACTTCCAGCCAATTTGGTGTCATCTGCGAATTTACTGAGGATGCACTCGATGCCCTCATCCAGGTCATCAATAAAGATATTGAAGAGGACAGGCCCCAGCACCGACCCCTGGGGAACACCACTCACGACCGGTCACCAGCTGGACTTAACTCCATTCACCACCACTCTCTGAGCCCGGCCCTCCAGCCAGCTCCTTACCCAGCCAAGAGTGTACCCATTCAAGCCTCAGGCTGCCAGCTTCTGCAGGAGAATACTGTGGGAGACAGTGTCAAAGGCTTTGCTGAAGT
>NW_011209958.1:0-693 GCF_000146605.3 Meleagris gallopavo
AGCACTCAGCAAAAGCCTGTTTGGGAGCCTACCTCTTCTTTTGGCACCACATATGCTCAGAAGAGTGCATTTGGATCCAGGAAACTCCAACGAAGCGCCAAGGGACAACGTGGAAGAAAGAGAAGAAAAACAGATCAAAAAGATAGAAAACGCTGTTGAATCCAAACGGGAAAGAAGATGACATTGGCTCATGGCCCTGACATTCCATCAGCACTGGGGAGGCCTGAAGATGGGGAAAGGAAGACCACCCGGTGAAAGCAACGTGAGCACGAGGGACATCCGACACCAAGCCCAGAGGACCTCAGCGAGCAGGTTAAACAGGACACGTCTGGGATCAACGTACCTCGGCACAGAGACTAAGCAGAGGATATTGGCATCCAGCTCTGGCTGCAGTTTCCTGCAACGTCTACCACAAGCGTGGCTCAAGTCCTGGCACCGCTCGCGAGGACTGCAGTTCCACGCTGCAAGCGTTTGGGCACAGGACAAGGAAAGCGGAGACCGCCTTCCGGTAGGGACAGCAGTGTCACTTAGCCCGCTCCAAGGATCAGGGCACAGCCAACGCAGCAACTCAGGGGGCCCACAAGGCCAACAGCATCTGGTGGAGGACTGGGCACATCTGGAAGGAGTGAAGAGATCTTCGTGTCTACTAACGTCCACACCTTACTGAGGAACAGGAAACGTTCAACGCGGGAA
>NW_011209959.1:0-909 GCF_000146605.3 Meleagris gallopavo
TCCTGTGGCATCACTCGTGTCTCCTCTTTCCTTTTAGGTTTCCCCAAAAAGCATTCTCACTATTTTGTGTTTTCATCTTACATCACCATATTCTCAGGACTGCTGTGCTGATTTGCATTGTGTAGAAAAAATATAAAAAAAAAATACAGTGAAGCAGGTTTTCCTCTGAGTCATTTTAACTGCTGATCTGCTCACATGTTTTATCACACATCATGTTTAGCTGCATTCAGATTAAAAAACTCAGTTTCTTTCCTCTCCAATGCGTAGCAAGTCAAGAAGCGGGACAGAAGTCCAGCTTCTCTGAGCAGAGATTTTCTTCTAGAGTTTCTGTAGAAGGGAAGATGAATGGAGACATGGAGTGAGATATGCCTACCGCGGAGGAACTGACTGTCAACCTGCGTGAGACTTGCTGCTCCAGTTGTAGGCATGTAAATGTATGGCCAGTGGGACTTATCCAAGGGTCTCGGGAATCTCAACATGTCCCAGTTGATTGGAAGCTGGCAAACATCCCAGTTTCCAAGAAGAGCAAGAAAGAAGGTAATTGGTAATTACAGCCTGCCGGTCTCACTGTGGTGCCTGGCAAAATTATGGAGAAGATCATTTTGGGAGTTACTAATAAACTCCCAAACGTTGTGAAGACAACGCACTCATTGGTTCATGAGGGTAAAGTCCTGTGAATAAATTGAATTTGCTTTGATGATAGATTTACTCCTCTAGTTCACCAAGGGAAGCCCAAAGCTTGTGGAAAGGATTCTCACACTATTCTTGTTGACAAAATGTTTGGCATACAGCTGACCGAGAGCATAATGTGTGAACCACTGAGTGATGGCACAGCCTCAAAGTCCCATACGCCAGCGTGTCGGCTTCATCGTTTCCCGGTGACTGTAGGGGCTGATGACCAGAAACATG
>NW_011209960.1:0-1041 GCF_000146605.3 Meleagris gallopavo
TTTCCCCCAGTTTCCCAGTCCTTTTTGCACACGAGCGAAACTCTTGTTCTCCTGGAGTCTCAGAAAAATTCACTGTTCAGCCATGCCCTTCTTCTTCACTGCCGGCTTGCCTCACGGCACGTGCACACAGCCTACTCCTGGGCCTCTAAGGCTTCCTTCCTGAGGAGTGTCCAGCCTTCTTGGACCCCTCTGTCCTTCAAGACCGACTCCCAAGGGACCCTTCTCACCAGTGTCCTCAATAACTCAAAGTCCACCCTCTAAAAAGCCAAAATAGCAGTTTTGCTGACTCCCCTCCTGACTTTCCCCGGGATTAAGAACTGTGCCATTTTGTGGTCACTCTGCCCAAGACGACTCCAAACACATCTCCCACCAGTCCTCCTCTAGTCACAAACAGCAGGTCAAGCGGGGCACCTCCCCTGGTAGACTCACTTATCAGCTATGCCGGGAAGTGATCTTCCATGCACTCCACGAACCTCCTACACTGCTTCCTCTGCCACTTGCTCATAGAATGCCTCGTCTGTCTCTTCATCCTGATTTGGTCATCTGGGTCAGACCCCCACCAGGATGTCTGGCTTGTTGGCCCTCCAACCCTTTTGTTAAATGCAGCAGGAGAGCACGTGGATGTCCCAGGTACCACAAATAACATCTATGTATGCTTAGGCAGCTGAGTTGTGCCTACATGACAACTCTCACACTGAACGATTTTCAAGCCAGAGCTGAATCAAACTCCTGCTTGTCTTGAAAGAGAGGAATTTCTCAAGGGGTATATGATGAAGTTACACAAGCATAGCTGTGCACTGACGTGGAAGATTGATATCCAAACGAAGGATATCATTCTTTGTTTTCAGCTGCAGAAGGTACAGGTCTGCCAGCCTGTAAGGTAAGCGTCCAAGGTGGCTTTGGACATCTTAAATGCCATGGCAATGTTCATGTGACTGAATAATATTCTGAATTGAGATGGATTTCAGTAGAAAACAATATTCAAATTAGGAAATATCTTGTTGGTGTATTTTGAGAACTACTAGTCTGTGTGGTCTTACT
>NW_011209961.1:0-1297 GCF_000146605.3 Meleagris gallopavo
CAGAAAGAAAAGAACAGGCAGCCTTCCGAGCACCACTAAGTGCAATTCAGAGCTCTGGGAGCACCATGTTGTGCCATGCTATGGAATGGATAAACACTGGTGGCTGTGCATTGCTCTTACCTGTTGGGCAGACAATTACCAGCCAGCAAAGTGAGCTTCCGGGGCATTCCAGGAAATGCAGATTCCGGTTCCTTGCTGTTCCCATGGAAATCCTCACATCTCCATGCAGTCGTTACGGCACTCGGGAGCACCGCAGCTCTGCTGCCACCTGTTGGACACAACGCAGTAATGAAGGCACTGCCCTGCATATGTACCTCTTACACAAAGCTGCGCTCCTTTCTCAGAGCAACGTGGCTGCACTCTGTGCACGATGTTGCTTACCACCAGAGAAGGCTCAAGTACCCAACAATACTTTTGCTTTCATCTTCTTTGCTAACTGCTCACTATACACTGCCCTCACCTTTGGTTTGGTAGGTGGGGATTGAGGAAGCGATGCCAGTCCCACAGACCCCTCCCCATCCCACTCTATGATGGGAGATCAGGTTCTAGACCACCTGAGGACCCGAACATTTGGGTCCTGACGAGATGAATCCCACAATTCCAAGACAATTCACCGCTGCAGTCACTGAGCCACTCTCAATGGTATTTCAGAAGTGGAGGCAGTCAGGTGAAGTCCCTGATAACTAGTAAAAAGGTGACAGCACACCAGATATTAAGGATAAAAAGTGTGACCCTGGCAACTACCACCATGTCAGTCTCACCCCTGTGCTGGGCGTGATCACGGAGCAGATCCTCCTGGAAGTGACTCTAAAGCACACATTCCAGTGAGTCAGCACCCTCTGGACAAAAAGCTTCCTCCTAATAACCAACCTAAACCTCCCCTGTCTCCGTTTAAAACCATTCCCCTTGTCGTATCGCCATCCCCCCTCCTGCTTATGTACTTCCTTTGAGTATTGGAAGGCTGTGATGAGCTCTCCCCAGAGCTTTCTCTTCTCCAAGAAAAACAACCCCAGTTTCCTCAAACTTTCTTCATAGGAGAAGTGCTCCAGCCCTCTGATCATCTTAGTCAGGCCTCACCTGCAGTGCTGCACCCAGACATGGGGTCCTCAGTGCAGGGACACATGGAGCAGTGGGAGCACATCTAGAGTACAGCCACAAACATGAACCTAAGGATGGAACACCTCTGCTTTAAGAAGGGAGAGCTGGGCTGTTCAGCCTGGAAAAGTGAAGGCTCCAAGGAGACCTGGTAACAGCCTTTCAATAGCTAAAGGAAAGAACAAGGGAAAATTGAGGTTAA
>NW_011209962.1:0-664 GCF_000146605.3 Meleagris gallopavo
TTAAAACTGAGACAAGAAGTACTCATTTCTATACTCAGAGAAACAAAAACATAGTCTGATAGTATGAAATAACACATAGACATATGATGTGTGGTAAGAAAAAGAGGTCAGAGTTACCTCCAATCAGCTTGTGGATAACCCAAGAAAGGTATCACTCACAATCCAAAGATAAGGAAGGAATAGCTTACCTTGCTCCAAAGATAAAGGCTTGCTAGAAAAATCCCAGAAAGAAGCAATTTTTAAATAGAGATCTTTTCTCTTGGCTGTCAGCCCTTAAATGAGGTTGGGGAGGTGTGGGCCTTGGGTCCACCCCTTCTGCTTGCACAGGTAAATTGCTTGCACCTGTGCTCCTAGGCCATGCCTCTTCAACAAGTGCTCAATCACTGTTTCAGGCCATGACTTAACAATTCCTATATAATATATTTATATATATATGTATATATATATATAATATCCTATATATATTTATGTATATATATGCATACGCATATAGAGGATTTAGGAGAAGAGTGAGTTAAAGAGCCTAGAAGTTACACTACTTCTTGGATTCTGGCACGTATACAGCTCCTAGAAGCAAGATATCATTGCAAATCGTTTGTAAAGAAAAGACTTCAACTTCTGCATTTCCAACCCAGAGGCTTTAAGTCATGCTCCAGCAACTTCT
>NW_011209963.1:0-1593 GCF_000146605.3 Meleagris gallopavo
GGCGGGGCCGCCCCCTCGCCGCGCTGCACCATGGGAGGGGCTCTCCGGGGTCGGAGGTCAAAGGTCAGAGGTCGCTGCCCCCCACTGCCCCCCCTGCTGTGTCCCCACCGCCGTCGGGTCCGCGCGGACAGAGCAGGGAGGGGGCGGGGCCTGGTGACGTCACGAACGACGCGAGCAGGCATGGGCGGGGCCAAAGCGTGGGAACCAATAAGCCCCGCCTTCTATCTGCTAAAGCCCCGCCCCCTGCTTTGTGACCACGCCCCCCTTTCCCGGCACACGCGCTACCATGGCCACGCCCCTTCCGGCCAAGCTCCTCCCCTCGTGCTGTAGCCACGCCCAATTCTGGCCGCACTCACCCAATGGAAATCGGTGGCCACGCCCCCCTCTGGTAAAGCCACGCCCCCCTGCGCGGTGGCCACGCCCACCGCCACGCTCCCATTCGTTTTATTTACCACGCCTCAACCTGTGGCCACGCCCCCACGCGCGGCCACAGTGGTCACGTGGCAGCGGCGCCATTTTGCCGTGGGATTTCTGGGCCCTTTTTGGGGCAAAACGGTGCGTTTTTCTATCGGGGCAGCGTTTGCTTTCGGCCTTCCCGTCCCACAGTTATTTCTGGGCAGCACAGATCAAGGACCGCAAAAAAAAACAAAAAACAAAAAAAAAACGTTGTTTCCCCAAATTTCACCTCAGAAATTCGTTCTTTCCCCTCCCCCACCCAACACACCCACAATGAACCTCCGCCCCCCATCATTCCCTGCGGCGGCGGACGCTGATTGGTCGGTCGGTGGAGACCGCACACGCTGATTGGTCGAACCTCCGCGCGGAGGCGGGACTACACGCAAAGGTGGGAAAAGCGCCATTTTGTCGTCATCGCCCCCTCTGATTGCTCCCATCACCCCCCGCGGCGCTGTGCGCACGCCGGTTGGTCGATCCGCTGAGATCCCGCCTGCTGATAGGCTGAAGCACGGCGAGGAGGCGGGGCAGGAGACAGGAGCGGGAAAAGCGCTGAGGGGGTCGCGGGGCGCCGCCATTTTGTCACCGCCCCTCGAGGAGGAGGCGGCGGTCGGAGCGGGGCGGTCCCGCGCGGCCCCGCGGCTCTCGGGAGTCTCAATTTGTGCGGTTTTTCCCCGTTTCCCCTCACGGGGCGTCGCTTCTCCTCATGGCAACGGTGAGGATCCCTCTTTTCTTCAGCAAATCGCCCGTTTTTACCTCATTTCCCCCCCCCACCCCCTCCTGAAGGTGCGGCACAGGCCCGACCGGTTCTGCTCCCCTGCCTCCGTTGGGCCGCAGGGCCGGGCGAGGCCTCCGCCTGCATTGCATCCCTGTGACTCATTACCAGTCCCTCATTAACACGGTTAATTGGTTTCTCCTCACCTCGGTGTCACACAGCGGGGCAGCGCCCATCCCTACGGGGGATTCGGGGTAAAAAATGCCCGAACTGGGGCTGCTTATCCCAAAATCCTGAATTTTGGGGACCCCAGAAGGGAACGTTGCGTTGCAGAAGAGCAAAACAGCTCCCAAAATCCTCAGTTTGGAGCCATTTTTGGCTGCAGGATCTGCCCGTGCCCCCCAATGGGCAAAAAATGGGTCTGG
>NW_011209964.1:0-551 GCF_000146605.3 Meleagris gallopavo
AGCTCTGTCTGTCTGTCCTGCACCTGTGAGCACAGCCCTGTCTGTCTGTCCCATATCACTGGGCACGGGTCTGTCCGTCTGTCCTGCACTCTGAGCACAGCCCTGTCGTCTGTCCCATATCACTGGGCACGGGTCTGTCCGTCTGTCCTGCACTTCTGAGCATAGCCCTGTCCGTCTGTCCCATATCACTGGGCACGGGTCTGTCTGTCTGTCCTGCACTTCTGAGCACAGCCCTGTCTGTCTGTCCCATATCACTGGGCACGGGTCTGTCCGTCTGTCCTGCACCTGTGAGCACAGCCCTGTCCGTCTGTCCCATATCACTGGGCACGGGTCTGTCTGTCTGTCCCGTATCTCCAGGCACAGCTCCGTCCACCTGTCCTGCACCTCTGGGCATGAGTCTGTCTGTCTGTCCTGCACCTGTGAGCACAGCCCTGTCCATCTGTCCCATATCACTGGGCACGGGTCTGTCTGTCTGTCCCATATCACTGGGCACGGGTCTGTCCGTCTGTCCTGCACCTGTGAGCACAGCCCTGTCCGTCTGTCCCATATCA
>NW_011209965.1:0-989 GCF_000146605.3 Meleagris gallopavo
CTACTGTTAGCTCTATCAAGTTAAAAACACAGCTTATTGAGGAAATGACTGGGTGTTGAATCCACAGATTACCACTGTGTCTTTAAAGGTTATTTTAGGCAAACTATTTTCAGGCCACTCATCAAATTCTTAGAAAAACAAACAAACAAACAAACAGAAACAGCTAAATTTGTTATTTAAATCACACTGAGGAACAATAAATCCAAATAGATTAGAATAGTAAAACAGATTTAAAAAAAAAAAGAGGGATCACTAATCACAGGAGTAGAAAAATGGTGAAATGACATCTGAACTTACATGGATACCTGAATAAGTGAGTGAGTGAATGAATGAATGAATGAATGAATGAATGAATGAATGAATGAATGAATGAATGAATGAGTGGATGAGTGAATGAATGAATGAATGAATGAATGAATGAATGAATGAATGAATGAATGAATGAATGAATGAATGAGTGGATGAGTGAATGAGTGATTGAATGAATGAATGAATGAATGAATGAGTGAGTGAATGAGTGAGTGAGTGAATCGGCCGTATTCAGTGATCTGAAATGATACTGAAATTTGTATGAATAATGTTTTGTCAACACTGCAGTTCATGGGAAACACTTGGATTTAACATCTCATCAACGAGGAAGGCTAGTTAGCATCTTTGCTTTCTTACCAAGTGTCATCTTTCCATGAATGATCTGCACCCAAGATGAGCCCAGTGCTAACAGTGAGATCACGGTGAAAGTAGATTAATTCAGGAGAGCAGTTTACCATGCCTAGTTTGATCCCTCTGGTTAAATACTCCACAGTTTTGTTTCTTCCTGATATTGCAAGTGTATCCTCAGAGAAGTAATTAGAGTAATTTAGACCTAAATATCAGTTCACTTCTTCCCGTGCATCTAAATTCTATTTTCTTTCTTCCTCACAAGTGTGCCTGGAGCCGAGTCCTGATGGTGATGAAATGAAGAGGCTCCAAGCACTGTCTGAACAGGACGC
>NW_011209966.1:0-910 GCF_000146605.3 Meleagris gallopavo
AAAGGGCCAGCACATCCACCATGTCTCTGGCAACCTGTGCCACTGCCTCAGCACCCTCACTGTACAAGACTATTTTCCTTAGATTTCACCTCCATTTTCCCTTGTTCTTTCCTTGAGGTATTGAAAGGCTGTTACCAGGTTCCCTTGGAGCCTTCACTTCTCCAGGAGGCTGAACAGCCCAGCTCTCCTTGCTTACAGGAGAGGGGTTCCATCCTTCGGGTCGTGTTTGTGGCTGTACTCTGGATGCACTCGCACAGCTCCATGTCTCCCTGCACTGAGGTCTCCACATCTGGACGCAGCACTGCAGGTGAGGCCTGACCAGCGCAGAGCAGAGGGATGGGGATCTCCTCCCTTGGCCCGCTGACTGCGCATCTTTGGATGTGTCAACGGTTTACGGGCTGGTTCGGCCCGGTTCCGTGACTAGAAGGGCGGAGGGGTCCGCGGATTCTTGCCCCTGGATATAAAGAAAATAGGGGACCCCGAAATAATTGATAACAGTGTCAACAATCTGAGCTAAAACAAAGTAATTTCCTAAATATGGTATCAACAGAATTTTATAAGGAGAGAGAATGTGAAATTGATGGTGGATCGGCTTACCACAACAGTGAGAAGCGCAGGCAGAGAAGCGAGCATCAGGTGACCTTGCCGGGAGTTCTATCTCCTTGCTGACCGCAAAGCCCCCTGGGGAAACGTAGCTCTTCTTCTCCTCTGGACAGGCACCCGGAACTTGAGCATCAGCAGTCAAACCCCCAGTGCATTGCATGATGTTATGATGTGGAATACTGATAATGAAAAATCATGAAACCATGACATTCCACCCCTTATTCCACATCACTACATCATGCTTAATATATACAAACAAAATATAAACACACGCACAAGGAATTACTGACTGCACTCCCTCAACATC
>NW_011209967.1:0-698 GCF_000146605.3 Meleagris gallopavo
AGCTATGTGCTGCACTTGGAGACTTGGAGAGACCGACCCCACCAGGAGCATCCGATCCGGTCCATTCCCTCCAATTAATAACGGCAAGGCCGGCCCAGCACTGACATGGGGACAAACCGATCTCTGCAGAGGGATGGGGAGGACAGTGCTGCATCCCGGCTGCTCACGCCTGGCAGGAGATGCCAGCGTTTGCCACTCTCCAAAAGAGAAAACATCCCAACAGAGGATATCCCACTCACTTGCTGCACTGCTGATGTGACACTGTGCTCACACGGAGCGCAGGATCACATACTGCGCAAACAGCCACGCTGATGGCAGCTCTGCTCGCAGTAGAAGGCAACCAAGTCACCTTGGCTTTCTCCCGGGAGCTGCACTCACGACTAGACACATACACTGTGTCCGTTACAAACAAAAAAACGTTTTACCTTTGACTGGAGTTCTGCTTTTTGGGTCTCTTCTTCCTTCTTTCTCCTTTTAGTTGCAGGCGTTAATTTGACATCCGCCCGAACCGTCACTTCAGGACTTGCTGCCACCCCTAGGAAGTCACAGGAATCTGTGACATTGCTTTTCAGTCCATCCCGTGAAGCCTTCAAAGCCCAGCACTCAGCCCAGCCTTACCTGCAGAGCCGTGAGCCACATTCCCACCCCATGGGAAAAGTGGGCCCTGGCAGTTGATCACACCAGCCATGCTGTTAGTT
>NW_011209968.1:0-756 GCF_000146605.3 Meleagris gallopavo
GTATGGGGTGGGATGGAGGTGGTGGTGGTGGGGTGGGTAGGATGTGGGGTATGGGGTGGGATGGAGGTGGTGGTGGTGGGGTGGGTAGGATTTGGGGTATGGGGTGGGATGGAGGTGGTGGTGGTGGGGTGGGTAGGATTTGGGGTATGGGGTGGGATGGAGGTGGTGGTGGCGTGATGGATAGGATTTGGGGTATGGGGTGGTATGGAGGTGGTGATGGTGTGATGGATAGGATTTGGGGTATGGGGTGGTATGGAGGTGGTGATGGTGTGATGGATAGGATTTGGGGTATGGGATTGGGATGGTGGTAGTGCCCAGCCCCACATCCCCCCGCCCAGGTACCGTGCGGAGGTGAAGCACATCAAGGTGATGACAGCCGAAGGTCTGTATCGCCTCAACGAGAAGAAGGCCTTCAAGGGGCTGGTGGTGAGCGTTGGACCCCATTCCCCGTCCCTTCACCCCAACCCCGCTGCCTGGGGGAACCAGGATGGGGCTGGGGGCTTGTAGTGACCCCATCATCACATCACCCGTAGGATCTGGTAGAGTTCTACCAGTGCAACTCGCTCAAGGATTGCTTCAAGGCTCTTGACACGGCCCTGCTGGTGCCCTTCAAGGAGCCCGAGAGGCGGGCCAGCCCACGACCCCCGGGTAGGATGTGGGGTATGGGGTGGGATGGAGGTGGTGGTAGTGGTGGGATGGGTAGGATTTGGGGTATGGGTAGGATTTGGGGTATGGGGTGGGATGGAGGTGATGGTG
>NW_011209969.1:0-1183 GCF_000146605.3 Meleagris gallopavo
CGACTGCAAGTGGGCTACTGCAGGCCTATCCAGTGCCAAAAGCAAACCAGGCAGATACCATCAAGGCACTCACCAAACTGATGTCTGCCTCCGGGACACCTCAACTCATCAAGAGCGACCAAGGAACTCATTTTACTGGTGCCATGATACAGCACTGGGCAGAAGAAAATCACATCGAATGGCGATTCCACCTGCCATATAATCCAATGGGAGCAGGTCTCATCGAACGTCATAACGGTATTCTTAAGGCTGCCCTGAAGACAGACTCCCAGTCCCTGCAGGGGTGGACAAAGAGACTGTATGAAACCTTGCGGGACCTGAATGAAAGACCCCGAGACGGCAGACCCAGTGCCCTGAGAATGTTGCAGACAACGTGGGCCACCCCACTTAGATCCAAATGATGGGCACTGATCATCAGGCAAGACCCCAGATTGGTAATGAAAATAATCTTCTGCTCCCTGCCCCTGAGAACTTAGATCCTGGCACCCATAGAATGAAATGGCCTTGGAAGGTGCAGGTAGGGTCCAGGTGGTGTGGCCTACTTGCACCTTGGGGGAGATGGTTGGAGATGGGAGGCTCAGTAGTCCCTCCAGTAATAGGTACATGACCTACTGATGTTGTGGCCAACACTCCGATTTTCATTGCTAAAGGGACTCCCATCGTGTCCCTATGGCAGATCAGGACACCCCCTTTGGTGCCTGATATTATGATGCAGCCGCAAACATCCAGCCAGAAAGTGTGGTACAGGCGGCCAGGACGTGCCCCTGTACAAGCGGAAGTGTTGACCCAGGATAGAAACACGGCCTGTATGTTGCCCTGGAGGGCAGATCTTCCCCTCTTGGTACCTCTGAAACATCTCTATTTCTCCCCGTGAGTCTTTGAGCCTTCACGATCACCGGAAGGAATGAAATGTCATCAAAACGTTCCAGTGTTACTGTCAGATCATGTGTAACACCCGGTGATGGTCTGCATGGGACTGATGGAACATAGGACGGACCTGCACCTCACGACCGTATGCCTCCGGTAACATCATCGAGCGCTGGCCCGTAGAAGGAAGTCAACTTTCACCCATCGTCATCACTCATCTTGAAATTTACCAACGTGTGGCGATGAAATTGTATAAGCGTCGCGGTGTATTGGATCTGTGTATTAGGGAAAGCTCACCCTTTAGTCAACCTAACCA
>NW_011209970.1:0-2139 GCF_000146605.3 Meleagris gallopavo
GGAGTAAAAAAAAATAATTATTTCCTATATCTTGTAGAAATTACATGGCTATGAATGTCACTTAACAGTTAACATTTACAGTTGACTCTCCTCCCATGAGTGTCTCTGCACACTGACAGCTGAGACTGGGAAAGATGACACATACTGATTTTCTGTATTCTGCTTAGTAAGACAGTCTCTAGTGAGAACAAATGCTCTAATGAGTATGAATGTTGCCAGTCAACAAGACTATAAGAAAGAAATACTGATCAATTTTTGCTGTAACAATTTTAAGAAGCAGATAAATAGGAAATCCCCATTACAGTGATGTGCTTTCCCTTAAGCAATGAACTTTGACACAGTACACAGTGACACATCACTAAGTGACTGGCAAGTAATTTTATGGAAGTTTTTTGCAGATGTTGCCATTCTTGGACTGTAAGTGTTAAATGTAAAAGTATCACCTTAACTGATCACAATTGGTGACCCCTAGGTTCTCGGAGCTTACTCCTGCCAATATCTGACATCGATAAAGATTCACTTCAGAATCTCAACCAGAGAGTTTTCCTTATAATAAAGGATCTAGCAGTTTTCCTAGGAGATATTCTGTCTCTGCCTTCTGATTAGCTGATTTGCCTCAAATTTTCCTCTGTTCTTCCTGCTTTACCCTTGACAGCCTCTCTTGCATAGTAAGCCTTTCCCACTAACCTCTCTTCCCAGAATTATGGTGCTAAGGGAGCTACGATATTGGGAAACAGAGGCATATTGCCAAGATAAACTCTTGTAGACTCTTGTCATGCAAATAAATGTGTTGGTTGTTCTGATGAGTTCAAAAGAGATGTGAAGATTTGGAAATAATTGTTTCCCATTTTACTGGCCATTTAGATCTGTAAGAAATTAAGGATCATATTCTCTGTTGAAATAAGTTGGCTAACTCTATCACGCTTGTCTAGAAATCTGTAAAAGATATCAGTGTGTGGCCAACCATTAACAGAGATAATGCCACATGGGTGGCAATTAATGGATTGTTATGTAGCCAAGTTCGGCCTATCTACATACATAAACATGAAAATTGTATTCCTTAGAGTAGAAGAGCTAGCCCAGTAGTGAAAACATACTTTTCCTCATTTTAACTGACTTTATTCCAATCATGCAGCTGTACCAATTGTTCTTGTATTACCTAGCCCAAAAAAAGAGAATTCGTGGAAAAAAAAGATTTGACTTCTCACTTAAAATATTTGTGCCACAAAGCATCTGCATGCTCAATGAATCAGAACGAAATACCTTTTGTATTATCTCACTGTTTATTAATAACTCACAGAAGCTATCTTCTACTCATCTACTACTGAAGACAGTGAGCTATTTGAAAGACATGTGGGCAGCTGAAAGGAAGAAATGTCATAGAAAATTCCAGATAATAAAATTGGAGAACTGAAAGATTGATAGATATGACACATTTTCGGTGAAAACTGCATTATTTCCAAATGCCTATCTTTCTTTCAGTCCAGGATTTTATTCTTTATTTCTCAAGTGATGATATGGACTTCCTACCAGGTGAAGTGAGAGCATTAATGCTTAATTAAATATGCAGAAGAGTTTCTGCTCAATCTTGGGGAAAGTGGTTAATATGAACTTTGGATGAGAAAGGAGAAGCCTAATTTATTTATCCTGACTAATCCGACCGATCTACAAACAAGGGCTCCTTCCACTGCAGATGTCACGGAGCAGAATTGGGTTTTTTGATTGTGGTACTGGAAAGCAGAATGTCTGGTGAGACAGCATTAAGTTGATTTCTTGGAAACCAGCAAGAGCATTCCTGACAGCTAATCTATTTCTGTTTCTACTGTGTTATGGTAACAAGAAATAGTATATTTCATTTTAGTATTGGAAGGTAGGAATTCTTACAGCCAAAACACATATGATGGGGATTACTTTCCTTGAAATTTCTGTGGGATTTAAGCTTCTGACCTTTTTTCTGAGTGTATTTTTAACTTTCTAAAATCTAATTTTAAAAGATTTTTCTGGCCAAACCAGTACTTCAGATACACAATCAAGACAGTGAAGTTGCTTACACTTAGTCTTAGTATTTATTGCCCAGTATTGTTATGTAAAAGAAGAAAAAAGAAGAGAAAAAGAGAAAAGACAAAGGAAAGAATGACA
>NW_011209971.1:0-2342 GCF_000146605.3 Meleagris gallopavo
GTCCATACTGGTCCATACTGGTCCATACCAGTACCAGCACCAGTACAAACCAGTACAGCTCCCGGTAACCCCATACTGGTCCATACTGGTCCATACTGGTCCATACTGGTCCATACCAGTACCAGCACCAGTACAAACCAGTACAGCTACTGGTACCCTATACTGGTCCATACTGGTCCATACCAGTACCAGCACCAGTACAAACCAGTACAGCTACTGGTACCCCGTACTGGTCCGTACTGGTCATACTGGTCTGTACTGGTCCATACTGGTCCATAGTGGCCCCATTGCCCCTTAGTCCCCCTTCATTCACATTCATTCATCCCATTAATTAACCCCGTTAATTAACCTCATCATTAATCCCATTAATTAACCTCGTTCATTAACGTCATTCATTAGCCCCATTAATTAATCCCATTAATCGCCTCCGATCGTTAATTAGAGCCGTTAATAAGCGCCGCTCGTTTCTTAATTAAGCCTCAAATCCCATTAATGGAAGGCGATTGGGGCTATTAGCGCTAATTACTTAATGATCGGCATTAATTAGTGCTAATTATCAGCCTTAATGACTTAATTAATTATCAGCCTTAATTTTTGGGGGCCGTTTTGGGGTCATTTCGTTATAAAATCTCAATTAATTATTTTATCTATCCCTCCCCCCCCCCCAGTATTTACTAATTAATTAATTCTAATCATTTCTATCAATTCTTAATTATTTGTATTTCATCCCAATTAGCCCCAGTATTTCTAATTACTTCCGTTATTTTCCGATTATTTCCCATTATTTCTCGTTATTTCTAATTATTTTCCGATTAATTTCTCATTATTTCTCATTATTTCCATTATTTTCCGATTAATTTCCGATTATTTCTAATTATTTCAATTAATTTCCAATTATTTCTCATTATTTCTCATTATTTCTAATTATTTTCATTAATTTCTGGTTATTTCTCATTATTTTCATTATTTTCCGATTAATTTCCGATTATTTCTCGTTATTTCCCATTATTTCTAATTATTTCTAATTATTTTCCGATTATTTCGCATTAATTTTAATTATTTCCATTAATATCCGATTATTTCTAATTATTTCTAATTATTTCTCATTATTTTCGTTATTTTCCCATTTTTTCCCATTGTTTCTAATTATTTCTCATTATCTCTAATTATTTTCATTAATTTCAGATTATTTCTAATTATTTCCCATTATTTCTAATTATTTCTCATTATTTCTAATTATTTTCCGTTATTTCCCATTATTTCTAATTATTGCTAATTATTTTCATTATTTTCCGATTATTTCTCATTACTTCTCATTATTTCTCATTATTTCTAATTATTTTCATTAATTTCCGATTATTTCCCATTATTTCTAATTATTTCTAATCATTTCTAATTATTTCCATTAATTTCCGATTATTTCTCATTATTTCCCATTATTTCTCATTATTTCTAATTATTTTCCGATTATTTCCCATTATTTCTAATTATTTCCATTATTTTCCGATTATTTCACATTATTTCTAATTATTTCTAATTATTCCCATTAATTTCCGATTATTTCTCATTATTTCCCACTATTTCTAATTATTTCCCATTATTTCTAATTATTTTCATTAATTTCTGATTATTTCTCATTATTTTCATTACTTTCGGATTAATTTCCCATTATTTCTAATTATTTCTAATTATTTCCATTAATTTCCCATTATTTCTCATTATTCTCATTATTTTCCGATTATTTCTCATTATTTCTATTTTTTTCTAATTATTTCTAATTATTGCTAATTATTTTCATTATTTCCCGATTATTTCTAATTATTTCCAATTATTTCGATTATTTCTAATAATTTCTCTTTCTTTTCCCAAGTATTTCCAATTATTCTTAATTATTCACAAAATATTCCAATTATTTCTTTTATTCCTAATCATTTCTTACACCTAATAACTCCTAATAACTCCTAATAACCTCTAATAACTCCTAATAACTTCTAATAACTCCTAATAATCTCTAATAACTTCTAATATCTTCTAATAACTTCCATTAAAATTCGCCAAAAAAATTGCAAAATCCACCCAAAATTCGCCAAAAGTTACAAAATCCGCTTAAAATTCTCTAATAAGCTGAACTGAAAGCTTCTAATAATCCTAATTAAAGGCTTTCTAATCATCTCCAGTATAATTCGTGATTTCGGATTAATCTGATCCAAATTTCACAAATAATCGGAAAATTCCCCCCCCCCCCCCCCAAAAAAACGAGAAATTTGGGTCAAAACGGTCCAAATTTTGTCCATTTCTCACGAAATTTCGTATCTATTAATTATTAATAACTAATTATCGTG
>NW_011209972.1:0-1763 GCF_000146605.3 Meleagris gallopavo
GTCCAGGAATACATCTTGGGCATAGATATTCTGTGCGGTCTGGCTCTCTAGACAACCGTGGGAGAGTTCAGACTTGGACAGAGATGTATTAGTATCCGGGCGGTGCAGGCAATACTAAGAGGCCATGCGCAACATGGGCCAATTTGCCTGCCGAAACCGTGCTGGATTACTAATGTGAGACAGTACAGACTCCCGGGTGGGCTGGACGAAATATCGAGAACAGTGCAGGAATTAGAAAAAGTGGGCATTATAAGACCTGCCCACAGCCCATATAATTCCCCCATATGGCCAGTGCGAAAGTCGGATGGCACGTGGAGAATGACAGTAGATTATAGGCAATTAAATAAGGTCACGCTGCCTATTCATGCAGCCGTGCCCAATACTGCCTCCCTAATGGACACATTGAGTAGGGAGATAAAAACCTATCATTGTGTCCTAGATTTAGCAAATGCGTTCTTCACTATCCCAATTAATGAAGAATCGCAAGATCAATTTGCCTTCACATGGGGAGGCAGGCAGTGGACCTTTCAGGTCCTGCCACAGGGGTACGTGCATTCACCAACATAATCTAGTGGCGCGTGACCTGGCCGACTGGAAAAAACCTGATAATGTTAACCTATATCACTATATTAATGATCTCCTGCTGACATCCGACTCACTGGAGGCAGTAGGACAGGCGGCGGATTCATTAACCGCCTATTTACAACAGAGGGGATGGGCTATAAATCCCCAAAAGGTGCAAGGTCCGGGCCTGTCTGTAAAATTCCTGGGGGTGGTTTGGTCAGGAAAGACCAAAGTACTTCCCAGTGCTGTCATAGATAAGGTTCAGGCGTTCCCAGTCCCTACAACATCGAAGCAGCTGCAAGAGTTTCTAGGTGTATTAGGTTATTGGCGTTCTTTTCTACCTCACCTAGCGCAGCTGCTAAGGACTCTGCACAGACTCACAAAAAAGGGGCAGCTTTGGGATTGGGGGAAAAAAGAACAGGACGCTTTTCAACAGGCGAAACTGGCAGTTAAACAAGCCCAGGCATTGGGTATATTTGATCCTACCCTCCCAGCCGAGTTAGATGTTCACATCACTCAGGATGGCTTTGGTTGGGGCCTGTGGCAACGCCAGAGTTCTGTTCGGACCCCCATTGGTTTCTGGTCTCAGATTTGGCATGGAGCAGAAGAGAGATACAGTATGACTGAAAAACAGTTATTGGCTGCCTATTCAGCACTGCAGGCAGTAGAGCCTATAACTCAAATGGCTGAAGTTATAGTCAAGACCACTCTGCCGATTCAGGGGTGGGTAAAAGATCTGACCCACCTTCCTAAGACAGGGGTGGCCCAAGCACAAACAGTGGCACGATGGGTCGCCTGTCTCAGCCAAAGGAGCAGTCTGTCTTCATCCCCTTTGAAAGAAGATCTTCAGAAGATCCTAGGCCCAGTAACATATCACAGTGATGCACCGAAAGGAATACTGGTCGCTCCACCGCAAAAGAGTCCCGTTCAGGAGGGAAAATATCCTATCCCTGAAGATGCTTGGTACACAGATGGATCCAGCAAGGGCAACTCGAGCAAGTGGAGAGCAATAGCATACCATCATTCTACTGAGACCATCTGGTTTGATGAGGGGGATGTTCAGAGCAGCCAATGGGCAGAACTGCGAGCCGTGTGGATGGTTATAACTAAGGAACCCGGTGATGGTATCCTGAACATCTGTACGGATAGTTGGGCTGTGTACCGAGGGCTCACTTTGTGGATTGCACAGTGGGCCACCC
>NW_011209972.1:8609-10123 GCF_000146605.3 Meleagris gallopavo
TTGTGCCTAGAGAGCCCCTTGGGAGAAATGCTTCAAAATTGGAAAACCAACCCCAAAACTAGGGACAAAGACAGGAAAAAGATGTTTAGATACTGTACCCAAATTTGGCCTCGAGCCTTTACAGGGAAAATCAGTATTTTGGCCAAAATACGGATCTGACGAAGATTGGATCTGTCAAATTCTGAATTCATATGTGAAGAATAAAACTCCCTTGTTGGAGGAAGAAATAGAATGTGCCGCTTGTTGGTCATGAGAAGTCAGTCTATTACTG
Organism: Meleagris gallopavo; assembly: GCF_000146605.3. Classification (NCBI taxonomy): domain Eukaryota; kingdom Metazoa; phylum Chordata; class Aves; order Galliformes; family Phasianidae; genus Meleagris; species Meleagris gallopavo. The sequence continues at coordinate 8,881 of NW_011209972.1, forward strand.
GCAAAGAAAGGTTTGGATCAGAAGGAGGAGGAATCAGGAAAGAAAATTAATCGATTGGATCCCCTAGAGAATCTACCCCCTCCATATAACCCTAATGTAGTGCAGGAGGCGTCAGGCACTTCCCCAGAAGGGCAAGAGAAAACTCAGAGTTATTTCACAGGAAGGAGGGCATGCTGCGCTCAGAAGGGAGTTAGAGCAATGTAAGAGGGATATTGAAAACTTTCCTTTCCCTGACACTGACCGCACTAACACCTCTATGTACCCCCTACGGGAGGTCCCACTGGGACAGGGGCAAATAGGTTATGTAAACTCCCCACTCACTAACGGAGAGGTCAGGAATTTCAAGAAGGAAATGAAAACCTTAATTGAGGATCCTATAGCAGTAGCAGAACAATTGGACCAATTTCTGGGTCCTAATCTGTATTGGATGGAATTAATGTCTATCATGGGTATATTGTTTACAGGAGAGGAAAGGGTTATGATCAGACGGGCTGCTATGCAAGTATGGGAAAGGAATAATCCCCCTGGACGCCTTGGGTCAGTGCCAGCAGAACAAAAATATCCAGTGGAAGACCCTAACTGGGACTGTAATAATGCACAACATCGGCAAAACATGAAGGACTTGTGAGATATAACAATAGCTGGGATTAAGGAAGCTGTACCTAAGTCCCAGAATCTCACTAAGGCATTTGAGGTTCAGCAGAATAAGAATGAATCCCCTAGTGATTTTCTAGAAAGGCTTAGAGACAGAATGAGAAAATACTCAGGAATGAATTCTGAGGATCCTGTAGCCCAAAGCCTCCTTAAGGTAAATTTTGTAACTAAGGCATGGCCAGACACAGAAAAAACTTCAAAAGATAGAAGGATGGAATACAAAGCCCCTGGAGGAGCTCTTACAAGAGGCTCAGAGGGTATATGTTAGGAGGGAGAGCGAGGAAGAAAAACAGAAAACTAGGTTAATGGTTTCCACAGTGGATCGTGTAATAAAACAAAGACTGGGTAATAGGGGGAGTAAAACAGAAGAGAGGACGGGTCCTGGAGGGGGGCAAAGAGAAGAAAAATTCCAAGGATATCGATCCAGACCTCAATCAGAGAATAGTGAAAGGAGGTGTTTCAGGTGTGGAAAGCTAGGACATATAAGGAGAAACTGCCCGGAGTGGGAGAGAGAGGAGAAGCTACAAGTTGCCTTAAATTCAGAATAGGGGTGTTGGGGGTTCTTGAAAAATTGGTCCCACCAGGAGCC
>NW_011209972.1:10143-12134 GCF_000146605.3 Meleagris gallopavo
TAAATATGAAAGTGGGACCTGAAGAGGAGGAGGTTGAATTTTTAGTTGATACTGGGGCAGCTTGGTCATCGCTGGCTCATAAAGTGTCAGGACTTAAATTAACTGATGAGACTCTAAGAATAATGGGGGTAGAGGGAAAGGAGATGACAGTACCACTTTTTGAAAACATTGAATTGAGATTAGGGAGTAAGACAATAACAGGACAATTATTGTATGTACCCGATGCAGGTACTAATTTATTGGGGAGAGATCTTATGATGAAATTGGGAATACAAATAACAACCTGTCAGGAGGGAATTACAGTATCAATGAATGTATTAACTTAGATGAGAAAGATATAGATCCAATGGTCTGGGCAAAGGAAGAGAACAGAGGGGGGTTGAAAATAACCCCTTTAAAAGTAAAGCTGCAGGAAAAATATGAGACCATAAGACAGAAACAATATCCAATTCCTTTTGAGGGACGTACTGGGCTTAAACCTGTGATACAAGGATTATTGAAAGACGGGTTGTTGGAACCATGTATGTCACCCTTCAATTCTCCTATTCTGCCAATAAAGAAGCCTGATGGTTCCTATTGATTGGTCCAGGACTTGAGAAAAATTAATGAAATAGTACAAAAACGACATCCAGTGGTTCCAAACCCATTATACATTGATGAGTAAAATCCCAAATGAAGATAAATGGTTTAGTGTCATAGATCTAAAGGATGCTTTCTGGTCTTGTCCTCTGGATCCAGAGAGCAGAGATATATTTGCTTTTGAGTGGGAAGATCCTGAGAGTGGGTGAAAAAAACAGTATCGGTGGATGGTTCTGCCTCAGGGGTTTGCAGAATCACCAAATCTGAGCAAGTTTTGGAGCAAATATTAGAACACTTTCAGCCACTCGAGGGAGTATCACTCCTACAATATGTAGATAATCTCTTCTTGTTGGGATCAGAAAAGGCAGAGGTTAAGAAGGCTACAAATGAACTGCTAAATTTTCTAGGAAAATAAGGACTGAGGGTCTCAAAGAATAAACTGCAATACGTAGAAAAAGAAGTTAAATATTTGGGACATCTAATCTCTGAAGGAAAACGTAGGATCACCCCAGAAAGGATTCAGGGAACTGTTGAACTACCCTTACCAAGAACAAAGAAGGAATTGAGAAAATTTTTAGGGGTGATGGGATATTGCAGGCTCTGGATAGAAGCATATGCTCAGAAAACCAAAGGACTATACCTTAAATTATTAGATGAGGAACCCAATACCCTTAAGTGGACTGCCGAAGAAAGAGAGTTAATAGAAGAATTAAAGTGAAATTTAATTACAGCACCAGTCCTGGATCTCCCTGCATTGAACAAACCTTTCCAGCTCTTTGTTAACGTAGATCAAGGGGCAGCCCTAGGAGTGCTAACCCAGGAATGGGGAGACAAACGTCAGCCCGTAGCATATCTATCTAAGCTACTAGATCCAGTATTTTGGGGCTGGCCAGAATGTATTCAGGCAGTGGCAGCAACTGCCCTTCTGGTAGAGGAGAGCAGAAAACTGACTTTTGGGAGACACTTGGTAGTCACTACTCCACACCAAGTGAAAAATATTCTGACCCAAAGGGCTGGAAGGTGGTTAACTGACTCTAGGATCCTGAAATATGAGACAATACTATTGGAGAAAAATGATTTAGTACTAACAACTGATTCTTGTCTGAATCCAGCTACATTCCTGTGGAAAGGGGAGGAGGGAAAGGAAAGTGTAGAGCACAATTGCTTGGATTTAATCGAGTATCAGACAAAAGTAAGATCTGATCTGCAAGACACCCCTGTTGAGGAAGGAAAGCTTTTGTTTATCGATGGGTCCTCAAGGGTGGTGCAAGGAAAAAGACACAATGGATATGCTGTAGTAGAGGGAGCAAAAGGGGAGGTGAGGGAGATGGGCCGGCTGCCTAATAACTGGTCCGCACAGACATGTGAATTATATGCCTTGAACCAAGCACTTCATCTCCTTAAGGGAGAAG
>NW_011209973.1:0-577 GCF_000146605.3 Meleagris gallopavo
GGAATGTCCCGTTACCTTGAAGAACGCTCACGTGAAGACTTAGTGTCACTGAAAACGAAGTGTTTGGCTCAGTTGTTCAGCATTTGGGTGCGTGCTGCAGGCCCTGAATTCAGTGCTCTCCAAAAGTTTCTGCTCTTTGGCATAAAGGAGGTGTGGATCGTGTACTTTGCTACCCTAGTAACTCCTGGTTCTGCTGGTACATCTCTTGTGCCTGGAGCTGGCTCTCCGTCTAACTGAGACGTCACCTTTAGCACTTAAGGAAGCAAGCTTAAGGAGAAAAGGTTTTGGTGATGTGACGTGAAAATAAGCAGCACAAATACAGACCAGCAGTAACAGGAGATAGACATGCCAGGTGTTGAATGTAATTTGGAAACCAAAGCACAGCTGAGAAGTCTTATTTTATTTGGTTTGTTTTTGCTAATCTCCCGGAGAATCAGAAAGCCAGTAGATGTAAACTAGAGGTAAATCACGGGGGGATATTCAATCCAGGTGATGCAACATGTATCGAATTGTTTTCCATAATTACAATGACTAACAGATATAGACATGATAATGTCTCTCTTCCTAGCTTAATGTA
>NW_011209974.1:0-905 GCF_000146605.3 Meleagris gallopavo
AAGAAACAAACCAAAAACCCAAGAAGCTGCTTCCTTCAAAAGTCAGAGGATTCTGACGAGGAGAAAACAGCAAAACTAAGCCTGCCATCATCACGTCATTGCCATCAGGGCTCCAACTAAGGCAGCCAGCTGCCCAGGGAAGAACTTCTATGAGATGCTGCTCAGTGACGGCACCCAGAATGAAGCAGCAAGGATGTTACGAGCAGGAGACTGCTGCGTGCAGTTATCGCCTTCTGTCTTGGTAGCAGCGCGACTCCAAAGCAGAAATTTCTGCTCAGGCCGAGATCTTTGTGAAGCAGCAGTTTGTTCATCACGGCAATGACGGGCACACAGCCCTGCTGACCAGGGAGGAATGGCAGCCTGCTGAGCGCGGGGACAAGGACACAGACGCACAGAGCTGGCTTTGCTGAGGGCTTTGTTGATCACTGGAGGATGTCAGAGATCATCAGGTCTCCACTGGTCTGCAGAGGACTCCATTGGCCATCAGAGGATGTCAGAAGGTGTCACTGGCCAAGGAGAAGCCCCGTCCCTGCAGGGTTTGTGCCCCAGGACTTTGAGCAGGAGGAGGACTGTCAGCAGCCCAGGGCGGGATGTGGGTCCCCTGGGGGCAGCAGCCACAGCCTGTGTCCCACGTCCACAGTGACCCTGGGCCTCAACAAAATAATTTTAAAAAGTCAGATGGACACTGTTATAGAAGCTAGTTACGTGAAAGCAAATCTGGCTGCAGGAAAATCAAAACCATTTCCCGAGGGTGACTTTGTTAAGCACAGTATGGCAAACACAACAGGCATAATGTGTCCTGATTTAAAAAAACAATCTGCAGAGATGCTACTCCGGACCAGAAGTCATGCAGCAGCTCATGGGATCTTGTGAATCCATAATTGTGATCGCTTATGATTGAGTGC
>NW_011209975.1:0-947 GCF_000146605.3 Meleagris gallopavo
TTCCTTCCTCAGCATGGACTGACCTGCATTCATTCTGGGATACCATCTGCTTCCAGCACGAGCTGACCTGCGAGACAGAGAAAGGAAGCGTGGGATTAGCACAAATGCAGAAGCCCAAGGCTGTGTCACCACCACGTATTGCAGCCTTGGGAAGTCAGCTGCAGCTACAACCTTGGTCAGAATTAGAACAGGCACCGTAAATTAAGTGTGACCTCTGAAGTTACTGCCATGATCAGAAATAGATGCTGAAATCGCTCACGTAACTGTAGGTGGTTACCTCCAAATTCTTTTGCTTTGAGGAAAAGATGGCAACAAGAAGGAAATGCAGAAACAGTGGAAACAGAGACATGCAGCCTGCTCAATTTGGTGGCCTTCTACAATGGAGTGACAGCATCAGTGGGAAAAGGAAGAGCAACTGACATCACCTGCCAGACTTTTACAAGGCCTTCAGTGTTGTGTGAGTTTCCTGTGAGCACTGAACATGAACAAATCTACCACGGAGCAGCACGGTCAGCCCTCACTCACCTCAGCAGAGGTCAACCTGCAACCCCATCCTTCCTCCTATCCGTGTGCTCACAGTTAGGAAGGGAGTGAAGGAGAGCAGCATGAAGCTGTTTGCATTCCCTGCTGTCTGCTGCGGGGTTGTGCTGGTGGCGGTGCGGTTGGTTTGCTTTTTCTTGGGAGGGTGGGAAGGAGCTTTGGGTGAGAGGCACGTCCTGTGCCAGAGCATCCCAACGGCACGCGTGTGATCAGCAGGTCTGTCAGAGAAGCGGGTGAGGTTGCACGCCGAGCTGCAGGAGGGGAGGGGAGAGGAGTTCCCAGCACAGCTCTGCACGATGCTCTGCGAAACTGGGCAGCTTGATCATGGCTCAGCAGTGGGATCAGATGAGGAGAAGCAGAGAAGAAAATCAAGGATGGGAGGGAACTATAAAACACAGTCGGTGCAT
>NW_011209976.1:0-1605 GCF_000146605.3 Meleagris gallopavo
CCCTCCGCCCCGCCTACGTCGCCTGTTGCTGCGTCTCTGCAGCCTTCATGTAACTTGGTTAAAGACAAGGACGGACCGGAACCAGAGGAACTTTTTGATCCTGGTCCAGTAGATCCCAAAGACGAACCGAACATTTTTCCCTCCTGATGATAATTTGAAGGGTGCGGGAAAGAAAAATTTTTCTACAGCCTACTACTATGCCTTCGAGCAGTGCAGAAAAGAAGCAATATTACGGGGTGATGCTGATACGTTGCAGCCTGGTCTTCCTTCGCCTTCAATGTTACCTTCAAATTGGCCTATAGCAGTCATTGATTTAAAAGAGTGTTTTTTTTACAATTCAACTTCATCCAGAAGACGCACCATGATTTGTTTTCTCAGTGCCCTCCATCAACCAACAAAGCCCTGCTCAGCGATATCACTACACCGTGTTACCACAAGGAATACTTAGTAATCCAACAATATGTCAGTTGGCTGTAACAAAAGCATTAAAACCAGTACGAAAAGCTAGACCTCACATCCTTATTTATCATAACACAGACGATATATTAATAGCAGCAGAACAAGAGAATCTAAAGGACTATGACAGGCAATCCAATCAATCAATTTACAAATAGCAGAAGAAAACGTACAGCTTAGTTCTCCACAGAAATATTTAGAATGGAAAATCACATCTCACGCCATTCAGCTGCAAATACTAAAAAGAGTACCTCAAGTACAGACATGAAATGATCTGCAAAAATTATTAGGAACCATCAATTGACTGACTGCTTTTGGATATAACTACTAGTAAAACCAAAGGATATACAGACGGTGCACAGTCAACGAATAAACAAATAGAAAAAGTATATAAATACTCAGGAACTTTGCTAACATAAAAACAACCGGAGAAATGATAGAAAGTCAATCACCCTATCCTGAGCTCACAAAAAAAAACTCCAACAGAGCAAATACCCAGAGAAACCCTTCCCTAGTGGCACTCAGCTCTTAAATGGGTCTAGGAGAGGTGGAGCCAGGCTCCACCCCTTCCTGCAGCACAGGTGAATTGCCTTCACCTGTGCTCCCAGGGCTGACTCATTGCTCACCTCAGGTGATTAATCAGAGGTTCAGGCCATGATTCAGCAGCCCCATACACTCCACCCCTTCACAGCATGAACCAATGATTAGGTTGACTAAAAGGGTGAGCTTTCCCTAATACACCGCAACACTTATACAATTGCATCGCGACACATGTTGGTAAATTTCAAGATGAGTGATGATCGGTGAAAGTTGACTTCCTTCTATGGGCCAGCGCTCGATGATGTTACCGGAGGCATGCGGTCGTGAGGTGCAAGTCTGTCCTATGTTCCATCAGTCCCATGCAGACCATCACCGGGTGTTACGCATGATCTGACAGTAACACTGGAATGTTTTTGATGACATGTCATTCCTTCCGGTGATCCTGAAGGCTCAAAGACTCACGGGGAGAAATACAGATGTTTCAGAGGTAGCAAGAGGGGAAGGTCTGCCCTCCAGGGCAAAATACAGGCTGTGTTTCTATCCTGGGTCAACACTTCCGCTTATACGAGGGCACGTCCTGGCCGCCTGTACCACACTTTCTGGCCGGAT
>NW_011209977.1:0-895 GCF_000146605.3 Meleagris gallopavo
TTGTCCAGAAGAGAAGAAGAACTACATATTCCAGAGTACTTTGAGTTCAGAGAGGGAATATAAGCTTCCATAGATCATATGATCTGCCCCTTTTTGTCTCTCCTCCCCTGCTGCTCATCCCAACCGCACACATCTCCTCAGCATTGGTGTAAGGCCTTCAGCTTTCAGATACTCTCTCATTATATTTGATTTATCAGCTCATCTAGTTATATTGTATTACAGTGTGTTATCTTGCATTCCAATATTATATATAGTAAATTAATTTGTTTCTCCTCAGATCATTGCCTTTGTTTTTAATTATTTGGTATCCCCCGTTTCCCCTTACTGGAGTCGTGGATTAGCAGATCCTTCCACCCTGCTAGTCACGGAACTGGGCCAAACCAGGCCATTAAAGGTTGACACACATCAAATAGAAGAACTAAGGATGAAGAATAACTAATTTCTATCTCAAAGAAATGGCACTTTTGGAAGGAAAATTTAAGAAAGAATGAGAAATAAGAGATAGAACACAAAACTACAAAGTATAGTTTTTGCTATCTTAACTTCCGAAGCTAGGCAATGCTATCACACTTCAGTAAAATTAAATAAATAAATAAATAAATAAATAAATAAATAAATGTTGTTTTTTCTTCTCAGTTTCCATTGGACATTTTTTTTTGCAAAATGTTTGCTTTATGGGTTATGTTAGATGTCCAAATAGAAGTAATAGTGTCAAAGAAATTTAGACAGATTTATCAGTGCATACGATTTTCTGGAAGATGCAGATAGTTTAAAATGATAAATCTATACGATGAGCAATGAATACTGTATATAATCTTTACTCAGCCAAATTTAGACTGTGTGTCAGAGGAAGTAACTCTTTCCTTCCTTTTCCTTTTCCTTTTCCTTTTCCTTT
>NW_011209978.1:0-1197 GCF_000146605.3 Meleagris gallopavo
GGGGGGGGGTTTATGGGGAGTCTGTGCGTCCTCGTGGAGATGAGGGGGAAACTGAGGCATGAGCGTGAGGGGTGTGCAGTGTGTGCTGTCCTCCTCTGCCATCGTGCAGGTGGGGAAACGGAGAGCTCTGGGCTGGTTGAGAGCGGCTCTGCCCAAGGGGGTGGTGTTTACAGGGCTTTGTGGAGCTGAAAGGGAGAAGCTGAAGCACAGAGGCGCTGCATGCTGTCCCCGTGGAGCCGGAGGGCAGGGAAACTGAGGCACGATGAGACTGGGGCAGCTCCAGAGGCGCTGTGGGGCGGCTGTACCCATGGGGGATGCGTGCAGAGCCTCCAATAGAAACTATGGGGGAGAAAAGCGAGGCAAGGTGGGACCAGGAGACACGCAGGGATGCTGCGGGGTGCCAGTGGGTGCTGCGCGCCGTCCCCACGCACTCACGTGGAAGGGGATTTGAAGCTGGAACATCCCCGTGCTGCTTCGGGGGCGGCTGTGCCCCCCCTCCCGGAGCCAGACGTGGGACCAGCGCAGCACAGGAATCGCCTGTCCCCTCTCACCCCTCTCCCTGTCCCCGCAGGTCCCGTTTGGTGAAACCCGGCACGTCCGCGAGTGGCTGGGTGTCAGCGGCGAGGTGGGGAAACCACCATCAGAGCACCCCAAGCGTCCGGTGTTGGGTCTGACCTGCAAGAGGGCAGAGGTGAGCGGCACCCGTTTCTGGGGGCTGGTTCGGACCCTCTGCCCGGACCCCCACGTCTTTTTTCGTCACTGCTTCGTCCACAATCATTGCCCCCTCCTCTTCCTCGCCTCCAGCGGTCGCAACCTGGCTCCGAGCGAGCTGCCCCCCGCCCAACGTGTCCAACTGATGGGGCTTTGTGACCGGGCTCTGGCACGGGCCGTGGGGCTGCTGGGGGTGCAGATGGTGGTGGGCGTTGGGCGTTTTGCTGAGCAAAGAGCTCGCAGGGCTTTGGCTGCTGCCGGAGTGACCGTAAGGATCGAAGGCTTCCCGCATCCTTCGCCCCGCAGCGCCCGCGCCAATAAGGGCTGGGAGGAGCAGGCGAGGGCGAGGCTGGGGGAGCTGGGGGTGCTGGAGCTGTTTCGGGAGGAGGGGGGGTCGCCAGGCGGATCCGAGAGGCCGTTGGTCATAAAGGAGGAGGTGGAGGAGGATTAGAGAGGGTCCGTGCCTCAGTTTCCCCTCTGGAGGGC
>NW_011209979.1:0-1182 GCF_000146605.3 Meleagris gallopavo
AAAAGTGACGTCACATACCACATGTGACGTCACAACCCCCAAGTGACGTCACACGCCCAATATGACGTCACACACCCTATGTGACTTCACAAACCCCAAATGACCTCACAACCCCCAAGTGATGCAATACCCCCAAAGTGACGTCACACACCCCTAAAATGACGTCACACACCCATTGTGACATCACACAACCCAAAATGACGTCACACACCCCTAAAATGACGTCACACACCCCATATGACGTCACACCACCACATGTGATGTCACACCCCCATAATGACGTCACAACCCCCATGTGACGTCACACACCCCATGTGATGTCACACCCACCCATGTGACGTCATAACCCAAAAAAGGGACGTCACACACCCCATGTGACGTCACAATCCCCAAGTGACTTCACACGCCCAAAATAACGTCACAGACGCCATTTGACGTCACACCACCACATGTGATGTCACACCCCCATAATGACGTCACAACCACCATGTGACGTCACACACCCCATGTGATGTCACACCCACTCATCTGACATCATAACTCAAGAGCTGGAGTTCTGCGTGCGGTCGCAAGGTCATGATCTCATCGCGATCACGGAGACGTGGTGGGACAGCTCGCATGACTGGAATGTTGTCATGGAGGGCTATGTGCTTTTTAGAAAAGATCGGCTGGCTAGGCGGGGTGGTGGAGTTGCTCTTTATGTGAGAGAGCAGCTAGAATGTATTGAAATTCACTTGGGGGAGAGTGATGTAGCAGTGGAGAGCTTATGGGTGAGAATCAAGGGGCAGGCTGGTAAGGGTGACACTGTTGTGGGGGTGTACTACAGGCCCCCTGATCAGGATGAGGAGGCTGATGAGGCCTTCCAAAAGCAACTGGATGTAGCGTCACGTTCCCAGGCACTGGTGCTTATGGGGGACTTCAATTATCCAGATATTTGCTGGATGACCAACATAGCCAGGCACGCACGGTCCAGACGGTCCAGACGTTCTTGCAGTGTGTTGAAGACAACTTTCTGATGCAGGTGGTGGAGGAACCGACGCGGGGAGGGGTGTTACTGGACCTTATTTTCACCAACAGGGATGGACTTGTTAAGGAAGTAAAGGTAGGGGGCAGGTTGGGTTGTAGTGATCATGAGATGGTGGAGTTCAAGATCCTGAGCGGAAGAAGCAAAGCAATAAGTAG
>NW_011209980.1:0-2047 GCF_000146605.3 Meleagris gallopavo
GTTTGTAGCTGTAACAGTGCTCTGCAGTTTACAGTCTTGTTTAAATAATATTGCATTTGAAGTGCTATACTATGAAGTATCACCTGATTTGCGGACACTTACTTACAATCATTTTATAAGATAGACTTGTCAATGTATTAAAGCAGACTTTTGATTTATACAGTTGCATTTTTTTAAATGTATTCTGCTTTTGTTAATTATTCCTAAATACTTCCGTGGCAGTATTTATGTTCAAAGTGTGTGATGTTTTAAAAATTGTAGAAATGTAGTTTCATTTGTAGAGGTTTATTTTAGATGTATTTTGTTATTGCCAGTAAACTACTACTAGTAATAAAGTTTGACGTATTTTCCTTTAGAGCTTTTATATGGCAATTGGGATTTAATTATCTTCAAGTAAGCTGTATGTAGTTATTAAACACTTTAGAACTTTAACACACGTTATGCAGCACCTTGTGCCTGACGGATACTGGAAGAGTGAATGAACCAGAAATAGTAATGCATTGCTTTGAGAACGAGAGTGAGTCAAGATTTGTAAGCAATTCAGTGATTCTTGATACAAAAGCTGATCAGTTGGGGAAAAAAACTGTTAGCAGAATGAGATGTCCTCGAATTGTGAGTAACATTTTTTGTGCTGAGAGGCTAGTCTCTTTTACTCAGCTGAAGAAATTGAATTTGTACCAGCCTACTTACTCAAAGTCTGTTCATTTGGGAAGCGTTAGTAAATCCAAAGTGGTTGGACTGATATATTGGTATAGTGAAGTTGAGAGAGCTGGAGACTTTCAGGATAGCATACTGATATCTGAGGTGAAGTCTGAAATTTTTTGGGGGGTGTGAGAATTTCTTATTCCCTCTTAGTTTCTTTTAAGAATGTGATAGAAGCTGGTATATGTTTAGTGTTTTTGAAAATGTAGTTCAAATTTTTTATTTCAGAATGTTGTGTGCGTAGTGGACGTATACTATTCTATTCGTATACTGCTGATATTAGAAACGTGTTCCACATGCTTAAAATGTACTTCGTACTGAAACAGTTTTTTCCTGCTTTATTGTGTTATGGGTTTGAATATGGAAACGTGTTTACTGGTCTCTTTTTTAACATACGTGAAAGTACTACCTAATATAGTATTTCTCCCTGAAAAAGTTTCTTTTTCCTTTCTCTTGTGCTTATGCTCTTTGGGTTTCTTATTTAGGCCATAACTTCTGATGTTTCCAGCTACTTTCATATTTTCATCTATTATAGAGTATCAATTAATACTGATTACTCAAATTGTGTAAAAACAGAATCAGTAACAGTATTTTGATATCAGTGATTAGATTTACTGCAGCCTGAGCAGTTCTCCTAGTACTTGTGCTTTTAAGCATTTAACTTTGTATTGTACCATTTCATTAAAAAAGTTAACCAAGCTGTGGTCCTTACGGCTGTGCTGTACTAGAAGACCTGAATTTGAATCCTAGTTAAGCCATGGTCTTGTGGTCTTGTTGAATCAGATTTTGTTTTTTTTTGATTGTTTCCCAAAACAGTAATCTGTAGTGAAAATAGTTTTATCAATTTGATTATTACTGAGATTTATATTTTAAGTTAATTCCTGTTTGATTATAATGTCTGCAAAAAACTTCTTTTGCACTTTATTCTTAATACTGTGGTGTTTGCTGTTTAATGTTAAAGGTCTGCCATATTCCATTTTGTAGACTTACATCTCATGGGGGAATGCCAAAGAAAATTGAGTGAAAGAACAGGTCTTGCTTGAATGCAGGATTTACGTGTATTTTTGAGGTAGTGATATAGTGATAATGATAAATATACTGTGATATTCCAGCTCAGGTGTCTTCTACCTCATAGGGCCAAAGAATACCCAAATGTTTTGTAACTTCAGAATTTTTTTCTGAGCAGTACTGATACTACAAAAGATATTACAGTTATCTGTTTTCCATGTGTGCGATGTCATGGGCATCATTTGAGGAGGCCAACAAATGGACCAAGTTGCTATTGTTTGAGGTACTTGCACATGGTTTGAATTTCTGAATTTCTGCCTCCTGCTTTTTTTTTTTT
>NW_011209981.1:0-548 GCF_000146605.3 Meleagris gallopavo
GAGTCTCCTGCAGCTTTCTGCAGGGTTTGTGGCTTCCTGCTGAGGAGCTCCTCATGTTCTTCTGCAACTGCCCCCCCAACATCACTACTGCCTCCTCTGGTACCGTACTGGGAGATGCTTCACAGTCCATTAGCCTGCATTTCCTTCCTCCCATCAGCAGCTGCTCCTGCACTAACCTTCATTCACACTGGGATGCCGTCCACTTCTAGCGCCAGCTGACCTGCGAGACAGAGAAAGGAAATGTGGGATCAGCGCAAATGCAGAAGCCCAAGGCTGTGCCACCACCACGTACTGCAGCCTTGGGAAGTCAGCTGCAACTGCAACTGATTGAATTAACTGTAACTGTCAGAATTAAAACAGGCACCACTGTAAATTAAGCTGACTCACATCACGGACAGACGCTGGAGAGCTCTCGTGGCACAAAATTCAGGGCTGTAGAATTTAAGGTTCCTCTAAGCTTTAAAACAAGATGAAAGACAAGGTTAAATGCAAAACATCAGCTCTTCCCGCAGAGCACATCGCACAGCTGTAGGCACCACCTGAGAGGT
>NW_011209982.1:0-920 GCF_000146605.3 Meleagris gallopavo
GCAGTCTCACCAGGGCCGAGTGGTGGGAGAGGAGAACCTCTCTCGCCCTACTATCCACAGCCCTTTCCATTACACCCCAGGATGCCTTTGGCCTTCTTGTCCACAAGGGCCCAGTGCTGGCTCACGGTCATCCTGCTGAGCACCAGGACCCCAGGTCCCTTTCTTTCCCCTGCTCTCCTCTCCAACTGCTCAGTCCCATCCTACGCTGGTACCTGGGGTTGTTTTTGTCCAGATGCAGGACTCTACGCTTACCCATCTTACATCGCATTAAATTCCTCCCTGCCCAACTCTCCAGCCTGTCTAGATCTAGCTTCCAGGAGGATCTGTTGCCTGATTTTTCCTGGCACAGAGGTGAGACTGACAGGTCGGCAGTTCTCTGGGTCCTCCTTTTTACCCTTTTGTAGTCTGGGTACGATGTTACCTTTTTTCCAGTCTCCAGGGACTTTACTTGATTGCCACAACTTTCCAAATATCATCGAGGGTGGCTTGGAGACTCTATCAGCCAATTCCATGAGGACTGGGATGCATCTCATTGGGATCCATAGACTTGTGATGTATAAAATAAACAGGGTGGATAAATAAATGTGGATATATAAAATAAAACGGTACCAGATCGGTCAAACCTGATTTCCCATTGGTGAGCCCTCGTTGACTACTCCTGATAACCCTCTTTTCTTCCACTTCCTTGGAGATGACATCTAGAATAAACTACTCCATCATCTTCCCAGTGACAGAGGTGAGGCCTCCTGGCCCATAGTTTGTGGGCTTCTTCTTCCTGCCCTTTTTGAGAGTGAACTGACACTGACTATCCTCCAGTCCTCGGGCACTTATCCTGTTCTGTGTGAGCTTTAAAATGCAAGAGAGTTGTTCAGCAGTCACTTCTTCCAGCTCCTCACTGCTTGTGGTGCATCCCATCAAGG
>NW_011209983.1:0-1210 GCF_000146605.3 Meleagris gallopavo
CTGTGGGCTGACAGGCTGCAGGCAGCTCTTGAGGATGGCTCCAGAACTGCTCCAAAGTGCACAAGCTCTGCCCTGCAGAAAGTCTGCCCAGGGGCACGCAGCGCCTGGAGCTGGTGACCGGCCGCAGAGCCCCCTGGTGTGCTGTCACAGGGCAGCAGGCATGGACATGCTGGGCTCCCTGCCATCCTTACGTCATTAAAGAGTGCTGGGAACTTGCCGGCCAGCTCCAGAGCCATGAGGCTGAGCTTAACCCCATCCCGGAGCTGCAGCAGGGTGCTGAGTATTGGTAGGGCCGAGACATGGATGTCACTGTCTGTGTCCTGCAGCTGCTCCGTGATGGCAGGAAGAGGATTGTTGCCCCTGCCTCTGGGGGAAAAAAGCTTTCCTTTAGTACAGCTGCAAGCACAGTGAGGGCAAAAGCACTCCAGTACCAGCCCTGAGGATAGCAGGCAGTGATGGGGGATGTGCAGAGATCCTAGATCCTAGAGAAGTTGCAGAGGATACGGAGTGCATTCTGAAGAGGAGTTCAGAATACCAGCCGTCCTGTGGGTGCTGCAGTTGGCCGATGGAGTTTCATTGTTGTTGTTTTTGTAGCTCCCTGGAGTATCCCTGAAGGTAAGAGGGATTCCAGAAAGCTGCAGCAGTACTGCGTGCTAGCTACCTGCTGCCTTTGGAACAGGGGGTGCATTGTATCCTTTTCTTTGAGTGCCCTTGTAGTACTAAGAAGCTTTTATGTAGGTAGTGTAACGGTCCTTATTCTAATGCATCTCCTCTGGCTCATTGGAAGATAGAAATCTTTTGGACAGGGTCTGGGGGAACGCAGCATGGGGCACAGTCTTGCAGGCCGCCTGTAGAACTGGCAGCATACAAACAGATGTTCTTGTGTTGATCTTAGTAATTACTTCAGAGGCCACAGGACCATCCTGAATGGCTTTAAGTACACTGTAGGTACAATGAAGAAGAACGTGGCATGGGAGGAGTTCCTGAACTGAAAAAGCATTGTCCACCTTTCAGCCTGTCTTTTATCTTGCTGTGCCATGCATTACAAGAAGTAGCTTGTCCAAACTGATGTTCTCCAGCTTCTCACAAGATCGTTGCTGCAGTTCTGAGATAGCCCTTCTGTTTATGCAGCAAAACTGAGTTTATCTATTGGCGTGGTAAAGTACGAAGCTGTACCCTCTTATACACGTGAGAGTACTGTGCTAAACAC
>NW_011209984.1:0-656 GCF_000146605.3 Meleagris gallopavo
TCAGGTTTCATGTGCATAAACTTGAAATTGAATTATTGAATTTTGAAACCAGTTGGGAATTGATTATGCTGATCACCTCCTCCTCTAATTAAAACATTACACACAATGTATGCTAGGTACTCTCCTTTTCCTGTAACATTATATTAGAGAAGAATTCACACTCAACTGGAAGCATTTTTGTTCTGAATTTTAGGTGGTTTTGCAAAGGTAGAACTCGGACGGCATCTTCTTACTTGTGACAAAGTTGCAATAAAGATCATGGACAAATTTGCTTTAGGGGTAAGGCAACAGATCTTTAAATATGATAACATCTTCTGCTGGAGTTGTGGAGTTCTCAAGGACACAGGGAGGTGGTGTATAGAGATGCAGCCTCCTGGTCCCATTGCCTTTTGAAGGATGCTGTAGGATTGGAAAAAAGTTCAACAGAGCACCACAGATCTTGTTCCTTGTTGTTCAGAGGGCAATACTCTCTGGCTGTTAAATGGAGGAAGTTCAACATGATTACAGCAATTTAACAAAATGCTAATGCAAATACTGCATGTTTTACATTGCAGCTTTTGCTGATCTGTGTTGTAGAATTCCTGTGGGAGTAATGTCAGCCTCTGCTGAGTTGATGTGGAACTGTGTACTGTCACAGATATGCTTTGACTTCTTTG
>NW_011209985.1:0-989 GCF_000146605.3 Meleagris gallopavo
TGGGGGGGAAAGGGGGGATGGGAGTGAAATGGGATTAATTGAGAGAAAATGAGAAAAGGAGGAATAAGATAGGGAGAAAATATGGGGAATGGGGTGGAAAAGGGAAGAAACTGAGGGGAAATGGAGAGAAATTAAGAGAAAATGGAAAAGGGGAGGATTGAAGGGGAATAGTAGGAAATAGAGGGGAGGATCTGGAGACTTTGAAGGGAAAATGGGAGAATGAGGGAGAATTTGAGAGGAAAATGGTGGAAAGATGAGGGAAAATGAGAGAAATGGGATGAAACTGAGGAAAAATCAGGGGGAAATAGGGAGAAATTGAGGGTAAAATGAGAAAGATTGAGAAATTGAGAGAAAAGGGAAGAAGAAAGTGAGGGAAAGGGACCAAAATTGAGTGAAAATGGGGGGAATGAAGACTAATGAGGGGAAATAGGGAGAAATGTGAGTGAAGTGGGGGGGAAATGGGGGAAAAATAGAAACCGGGAGAGCAAACTGAGGGGAAACAAAGGGAAAACTGAAGGAAATCGGGATAAATTGAAGGGAATTGAAAAGAGGGTGGAAATGAGGGGAAACGGGGGTGAGCCGAGGGCCACGCGGACCCCTCGTAGCCCCCAGCCCCACCTGGTGTCCTTGGTGGCCACGAAGACGACGGGGTTGGGGGCGTCGGCGGGGTTCAGTTTCTGCCGCTTGCTGGCGGGTGGAGGACCGGCGCGCAGCCCCGCCGGTAGGGGGCGCCCGTTGGCCGAGAATGAAACGTTCGACGCTCCCACCTGCGGAGACAACCGTCAAGCCCCGCCCACCGGAAGCGCAAGCTCCGCCAATCGGAAGCCCTCGCGATACGTCAATCACTTTAAGTCCTACCCCCACAGGCCGCGCGCTTCGCCCCTCCCCTTTTAGCCCCACCCCAACCCTTCCCACACTCCCTCCGCTTCCCCATTGGTCCGAGCGCGCGTCCGTCAGCGCGGGGGTCCGTACCCGTACCCGGGGGGGAC
>NW_011209986.1:0-1369 GCF_000146605.3 Meleagris gallopavo
CCCACAGCGGCGAGCGGCCCTTCGCCTGTGCCGAGTGCGGGAAGAGCTTCAGCCAGAAGGGCTCCCTGAAGCTCCACCAGCGCACCCACAGGGCCGAGAACGCCCTCACGTGAGCCCCCGCGCCCCGGACCCCCGCCCACGGCTGCCCCGCGGGGCTCTCCGTGCCCTGAGCCCCCCCAGCATTGCTCTGTGGCTCCAAGCGCTGCATGGGGGCTCGGGGCCGCTGGGCATTTCAGTGGGCGCCGTTCCCTCGGTGCTGTTGTGACGGCGTGGTCGGTGCCAGCTCTGCCTTAGCTCCCCCAGGCACCCGCCGTGCTCCCTCCACAGAGCTTCTCTCCTGATCACCACGAGGTCTCTCCCATCAGCTGCCCCTGCTCCTCACCTCAGGCGCTCCCGGGCTGCTGGGCGCCTGTTGGGTTTCTGCCACCCCCCGGGGGCACTGGGAGGAGCTGAGCGAGGCAGCCGCCTCTGGAAATGACAGAGTTCTCTGGGGGGTTTCCTCCCCTCCACTCCCAGCACCTCAGCACTGCAGCTGGGTGCACACTGGGGCCACAGGTGGAACCCCTGAGTGAGGAGCAGCGGGGGGGGTTTCCTACAGCACTGCTGTGTGCCCCCCGTGCCCCTCGTGCCCCCCATTCCTCCCGTAAACCCCATCCCCCATCCAGGCTGGTGCTGCTGCAGTGTTGCAGAGAGTCCTGAAACAGAGAAATCATGCAAAATGAAAACAAAACCGCAAAGCTCACAGGTGCAGACTGCTTCCCAAGGGCAGCGGCAGCTCCAGCCTGGAGGAGGGACTGTGGCGAGGCGGGGGCTGCGGCCGGAGCAGCAGAGAGCCCGGCCTGGGCGGTGCAACCGGGGGTGGATGCGTGGTGATGGGAGCACTGTGGGCACCCGGCGGGGTGAAGACGTGCCGGTGCTCAGCCACGGCCGGGAGAAGCGAGGGTTGGGGTGGGACGTCTCTGCCCCTTGTCCCGCTCTGCGGTCCCCAAGCACCGGGGAAGGGGAAGAGGCGGCACCGCAGCCCCGCGGCACGTGGGATGGTGCAAATCCCGCATCACCTCTGTGCCCCGTGTAAGCCGCAGCGTTCTGGGATCGCTCCTGGGTGCCACTGCGGGACGGCGGCCGCCATCCGCGGGGCTTCCATCCGTGCGCGCCGTCCTGCACTCTGAGCCGGGACGGCGCTCGGTGAGCTGGGATGAGGCAAACTCACGGCTGCATCCAGGCTGCGCGCCCCTCACCCGCACCGCTGCTGCCCCGCCGCTTGCAGGGGAAAACCAGCTTTCCCTGCCGACGCTTCCCGCTGCCGACTCTGCTCACACCGCACCGCGCTGCCCCTCGGGGTGATGCGGTGCGTCGGGACGCGGCTGCG
>NW_011209987.1:0-700 GCF_000146605.3 Meleagris gallopavo
AACACGAAAATAACCCTTTTTCTTTCTGGAAATACCTGTTTTTACACGAAAATACCCCTTTTTCTCCCACAAATACCCGTTTTTACACGAAAAATACCCATTTTTCTCCATGAAATACCTGTTTTTAAAAAAAATAACCCTTTTTCTCACACAAATACCTGTTTTTATATGAAAATACCCCTTTTTCTCCCACAAATACATCTTTTTATTCGAAAATACCCCTTTTTCTCACACAAATACCTGTTTTTACACTAAAATACCCCTTTTTCTCCCACAAATACCTGTTTTTACACGAAAATAGCCCTTTTTCTCCCACAAATACCTGTTTTTACACGAAAATACCCCTTTTTCTCCCACAAATACCCTTTTTACACGAAAATACCCCTTTTTCTCACACAAATACCTGTTTTTACACAAAAATACCCCTTTTTCTACAAGAAACACCGGTTTTTACACGAAAATAGCCCTTTTTCTCCCACAAATACCTGTTAACACGAAAATACCCCTTTTTTCTCACAGAAATACCCTTTTTTACACGAAAATACCCCTTTTTCTCACACAAATACCTCTTTTTACACAAAAATACCCCTTTTTCTCCCACAAATACCTGTTTTTACACTAAAATAGCCCTTTTTCTCCCACAAATACCTGTTTTTACACGAAAATACCCCTTTTTCTCCCACAAATACCCTTTTTACAC
>NW_011209988.1:0-1520 GCF_000146605.3 Meleagris gallopavo
AGTAGGCCACACCACCTGGGTCCTACCTGCACCTTCCACGGCCATTTTATTCTATGGGTGCCTGGATCTAAATTCTCAGGGGCAGGGAGCAGAAGATGATTTTCATTACCAATCTGGGGTCTTACCTGATGATCAGTGCCCGTAATTTGGATCCTAAGCGGGGTGGCCCATGTTGCCTGCAACATTCTCAGGGCACTGGGTCTGCCATCCCAGGGTCTTTCATTCAGGTCCCTCAAGGTTTCATACAGTCATTTTGTCCACCTCTGCAGGGACTGGGAGTCTGTCTTCAAGGCAGCCTTAAGAATACCGTTATAACGTTCGATGAGGCCTGCCCCTGTCGGATTATACGGCAGGTGGAATCGCCATTCGATGTTATTTTCTTCTGCCCAGGGCAATGTGGTGTGCACGTGTCTGCTGCTAGAGATGACCAAAACAGATTAACCTCAAGTTTCATATTCCTGCAGTGATCAGTCAAAGTCATTCACACCAGTCATTAGCCACACCAGCTGTGTTCTAGAACAAGTGGAGATTGATATCCAATGGCAGCCACCAGGAAGAGCCTTTATACAGCAGTGAAATGCCACACGTTTCCAAAGAGCTTAGTCAGCTTTAGCACTGAGTCAGTGGTTCAATTTTTCAAACACAAAAATACACGTAGGAAAAGCAGAGCTCAAGTCTTCTCTTTGGACAGCTGAACTTTCACCCATCATGAGCAGAGGGTGAGAAATCTTACTCAAAATCCACAACGACCAACGATGCTTCCATGCTGATTGCATTACATGCCATAGAACGGCCAAAAACTCCGTCAGCCGAATACTGGCAGAAAATGAGAGTACACATTTTTAGCATTTCATCGTGAATTCAAAGTATAGTCTCAGTTTACTACAAAAACTGGAAGGGAAAAAAAAAATCTCTGTACATAAATACATTACTCTCCAAGTTGCCAGGCATCAGTTTTCGATGGAGAAAAGCCACATTTGACATCGGCTTCTATAGCAGAGTCCATCCGACCTTTAAAAATTATTTTGATGAGGTTAAAGACATTCCACTGCTATGTCCTTATGAAGCATTTCATGATATGCATCGAATTTGGCAGCCAGCAGAAGAGAAGGCTCCAGGGAGACCTCCTGAGGGCAGCCTTCAGTATCCCAAGGGGGGCTGCAAAAAGCAAGGGACAGAGTCTTTAGATGGGACATAAGGAAGAAGTCTGTTACAATAAGCGTGGCACTGGAACAGGGACACTGAGGGACCCTGGGGCTCTCTGGAGCCCTGAGCACTGGGCGTCAGGGCCTGGGGATGGAGGGGATGGAGGGCACCATCCCCCTACCCCTTTCCAGGGGGACCACTGCCACCCCCAGACCTTCCCTCGTGCTCTGAGGGGCTGTGCAGAGGAGGAGGGTCTCGAGCTGTCCCACGGATGGCCCAGGGTCACTGTGAGATGGGACAGGGGCTCTGGCTGCTGTCCCCAGGGGACCCACATCCCGCCCTGGCTGCTGACAGCCTCCTCCTGCCCAAAGTCC
>NW_011209989.1:0-832 GCF_000146605.3 Meleagris gallopavo
GGCAAAGGACGCAGTCATAATTAAGAGCAGCTCAAGTGTATCAAAACAGGCAAACAAAATCCCTAGAAAATGGGGGCAGGGAACTGAGAGACCTTCGCTGCCACACTTTCATCAAGCTGCACCTGCGTGCAAAACATCATAATGACAGTGACGGTTTTCTTCTTGTCAAGGTTGGGTTTGCACATTCTCAGCAATTGGATGCCATATTCTAATCTAAGCCCAGAAGTCTGCTGTCCCCTCAACAGTAAAAGCGTAGTTCAAGGGCCTTGGAGAAGGCCTGCATTTGGACAAGATGTCAGATCAAGATAAAGCTAATGCAGGAAGACACTCACCTGCTACATCTGCCATGTCTGATCCTGATTTGGAGCAGAAGAGGACGTCTGTGTGGTTGATGATAAATTCCACCACAGCCGACTCTGTCTGCAGTTCCATGCAGGCAGCTCTTCCGCTGGGGCAGGCAGACTCGTTCTGCTGTGATCTGTAGAAAAGGCAGCTTTTAGAAGTCATTTCTCCAAGATCGTTTCCCCAAGTCTGAATTCCTGCAGCCCTAAGCTGTCAAACTGGGCTCTGGAGACTTCCGCAGTGGGCAATCAGTGATGCCACTGAAGAGATTCTCCTGGCTGATCAAGGACACACCAGTCCCATCTAAGCAAGAGAGCAGGAATGGTCATCTAGAAATTGTGCCCGTGGGCTTGGAGAACAGTCCAGGCTCCTGCTCTGCTGTCAGCCACTTACTACAGATTTTACAGGAGAAGAGCACAGTTGATGGAGAGAAAGGGAGGACTGCTTTTCTAACTGGAGAACAGATGGAAGCGTTGTGTTGAAACGGAAC
>NW_011209990.1:0-681 GCF_000146605.3 Meleagris gallopavo
CGCCTTTCCTAGTCACAGAATCACAGAATGGCCGGTTGGAAGGGACCTCAAGAATCATTTCTTGCAATACCAATTCTTAAAAGCAGTTTTACAATGGAGTATGAAATCTAATCCACTTACAGGATGGAGTTGCTCGAGAATACTAGAGTTTGCAGATTCAAAATCAAGCCTAGAATGCCAGACCTGAAGACTTTTCAGGAAATACGACAATGAAAGATAACATTAAATAAGTAAATAACCCAAGACAGCCACGTTATTTAAATTGGCCTTGAAAGCTAACAGTGTCTAACTACTGTTATTTTAGAGTTGTGCCCCTCTCTAGCAGCCACCAATTTACTCAGCCAGCCATTACAAACCTTAATTTTTCATAACTATGCAAGGGCTGATCCAAAAGGAATGCCTCCTATTTTATAATGCTGGCCACAGCGTCACAGGTGGACACAGCAGAGGTTGAACCTTCCTGCCAGCACTCAGTTCATTTTGTAGCCAGGCGACAGATGGCAGCAGAGGCCAGGATGACAGCACAGCACCTGACGTGGAGGTGCGCACGGAGCACAGGGCTGTCACTGAACTCCTCCGCACTGAACAGAGCATTTATGAAGACCAACACGTGGATGTGAGCGCAGTGAGGCTTCAGCAGTGGCAACAGCGATGCAAAAGCAAACCACCCAAACAGCCAGA
>NW_011209991.1:0-1641 GCF_000146605.3 Meleagris gallopavo
CACAGGGGAGACCTGAAGATAGGAAAGGAAAAGCACCCAGTGAAAGCAACGTGAGCACAAGGGACATCCGACACCAAGCCCAGAGCAACTCAGCAAGCGTGTTCAACAGGACACGTCAGGGATCAACGTACCTCGGCACAGAGACTAAGCGTTGGATATTGGCATCCACCTCCGGCTGCAGTTTCCTGCTGCTTCCACCAAGAGCCTGGCTAAAGTCCTGGCACCGCTCGCAATGGCCGCAGTTCCACGCTGCAAGCGTTTGGGCACAGGACAACGAAAGCAGAGACCGCCTTCCGGTAGGGACACCAATGTCACTTACCCCGCTCCAGGGATCAGGGCACAGCCAACGCAGCAACTCAGGGGTGGCCAGAAGGCCAACAGCATCTGGCAGAGGACTGGGCACATCTTGAAGGACTGAAGAGATCTTCGTGTCTAATAACGTCCACACCTTACCGAGGAACAGGACACGTTCAACTCGGGCAGCCCAAAACGCGTACAGAATGTGATGGTGGAGGCGCCAATCCTAGAAATAAAGAAGAAAGCTTCACATACAGCACTGAACAACATAGCGGAAAAAAGAATACTATTGAATTGAGAAACCCCAAGTCATGGACAGCACTCAGCACAAGCTTGTTTGGGAGCCTACCTCTTCTATCAGCATCAGACATGGTCAGAAGGGTGCATTTGGATCCAGGAAACTCCAACAAAGCGCCAACGGGCAACATGGAAAAAAAAAAGAAAACAGAACAAAAAGGGTAGAAAACGCTGTTGAATCCAAACAGAAAAGACGACAACGTTGGCACATGGCAGTGACATTCCATCAGCACTGGGGAGACCTGAAGATGGGGAAAGGAAAAACACCCAGTGAAAGCAACGTGAGCACGAGGGACGTCCGACACCAAGCCCAGAGCACCTCAGCGAGCATGTTAAACAGGACACGTCAGGGATCAACGTACATCGGCACAGAGACTAAGCGTTGGATATTGGCATCCACCTCCGGCTGCGGTTCCCTGCTCTGTCCACAACGACATTGCCTGAAGTACTAACACCACTCGCAAGGGCCACACTTCCACGCTGCAAGCGTTTGGGCACAGGACAACAAAAGCAGAGACCGCCTTCTGGTAGGGAGGCCAATGTCACTTACACAGCTCAAGGGATCAGGGCACAGCCAAAGCAGCAACTTGGGGGGCACACATCGGAGAAAAGCAGCCGGCTGAAGTGGCCCGTTGTCGGCAAGCGAGAAACACGAGACGGCTGCTGACGGCTGAAAGCGGCATTCGGGGAGAAACGCGATTTCTCGGCCAGCTACGGCAAAGTGTCCGGAGCGGTTCAGCGCGAACGCCGCTTTCTACGCGTGAGAGCGAAGGAGTGCGATTCCGATGCCGACAAGTGCGAATTCAGCCTCCTGCACTACCTGCGAGTGGGGGTTTTTTCTCCGCAGTCCTGAAAGGATCACTCCCCACTTTTTTGTCACGTGCTCCCTTAGAGCATTACATCTGTCTCTCCTCGAACTAGAAAATAGCCTTATTAGAGAGGGTTTTCTCTTCCACTCTTTTCCTCTCTGAATGCAGATGTCTAGCAGTGTTATACCTCACTGGGACGAATTGTGGCTCGAAATAAAGGCAGAGACGTAGTATTCAG
>NW_011209992.1:0-883 GCF_000146605.3 Meleagris gallopavo
ATGTGATTTTCTTCTGCCCAGTGCTGTATCATGGCACCAGTAAAATGAGTTCCTTGGTCGCTCTTGATGACTTGAGGTGTCCTGGAGGCAGACATCAGTTTGGTGAGTGCCTTGACGGTATCTGCCTGGTTTGCTTTTGGCACTGGATAGGCCTGCAGTAGCCCACTTGCAGTCGACGCAGGTCAGGGCATATCTGGCCCCCTCAGAGCGTTGAAGGGGCCCGATGTAATCGACCTGCCATCGCTGGAGAGGATTATGTCCTCTAGCAAGATGGGCTGTTGTTTTGGGCAAGGCTCTCGGTCTCATCTTGGAGCAAGCGTCGCAATCCCGGCATGCCTGGACCATGTCAGCTAGCTGTATGGGCAGTCCCCACGCTTTAGCAGCTGCCCACATTGCCTTTTGTCCCGCATGCCGTAGCTTCTGATGTAAGCAACGGGCGATGTTCTGGGATGGTGAAGGCTCAATCCATCGAACTCGGGCCAGCGTGTCGGCTTCATCATTTCCCGGTGACTGTAGGGGCTGATGACCAGAAACATGGTAGACACGTACAGTCCTGGGTTTGACTGTATTCCATCTGTCTGACCACATGTCCTTGCCCCAGATCGGCCGGGCATGGATAGTCCATTCCTGGGTGGCCCACTGTGCAATCCACAGAGTGAGCCCTCGGTACACAGCCCAACTATCCGTACAGGTGTTCAGGATACCATCACCGGGTTCCTTAGTTATAACCATCCACACGGCTCGCAGTTCTGCCCATTGGCTGAAGGTGGCTCAGATCTTTTACCCACCCCTGAATCGGCAGAGTGGTCTTGACTATAACTTCAGCCGTTTGAGTTATTGGCTCTATTGCCTGCAATGCCGAATAGACAGCCAATAACTGTTT
>NW_011209993.1:0-503 GCF_000146605.3 Meleagris gallopavo
TTTAAACCTCTGCAAATTTTCTTGGTGAAATAAGTTGAGTGCATTAATGATTTATTGTTGTAAGCTTCCCAAAGCTCTGGAGAAGGGTGTTTAGTTTTTTTTGTGTTGTGGAAGCAAAACTCTTACTGAATTCTTCCAGAGGACATCATCATCTTTCTCAAAGTTCAGGAAAGACTGAGATCTGTCTTTCTGATAGCAGCACAGTGTTATGTTAAACAAAAAAAAGGCAGATAAATATGAAGGACATGTTGATGCGTGTTAGCAACATAAGAGTAAATGTTCAAGAGCTAGTCATCCAAATACAAATGTAATTTCTATCTTGTGCAATGGTCAGCAAGACCTTTATGCAAACAGGAGGACGTGGATGAGACTGGAGTTTGTTGTCTGAGGACTCTGTGCAGCTGCCCTGTAAGTGACATACTCTAGACATCCTAGCACAAAGTAAATCTAATGAGTTTTGTGGGTGGGTTGTTTTTTTGTTTTTTTTTTTAATGGGTTTGGGT
>NW_011209994.1:0-624 GCF_000146605.3 Meleagris gallopavo
AGCCCCACCCCACAGCCAAACTGCCCCCAGCTGTGCTCGCAGGGCTGCACCCCTCCTCAGGTGCTCCATCACAGCATCAGGCTGGCCCTTAAAGTGCCGGTGCAGCCATAAAGCAAAGGAAATGAATAACATGAATGTCTGCCAAGGAAGAATTATAGCTGGATAACCTGCGATAGCCCACATATTTTAATCCCATTGTGTCCTTGATGCCAACTGGTGATTGTATGGGAACTGCTGAGTCATGGCCTGAACCTCTGATTGATCACCTGAGGCGAGCGATGAGTCATCCATGGGTCCACAGGTGAAGGCAATCAACCTGTGCTGCCAGAAAGGGCGGAGCCTGGCTCCACCCCTCCTAGACCCATTTAAGAGCTGACCAGCAGTGGGGAAGGATCTCTTCTAGAAATCTATTCTGCTGGAGTTTGAAAAGCAAGCCCAGAGTACAGGTAAGCTTGCTAACTATACTCTTCTTGTTTTTATAATCTGTTTTGCCTAACTCTCTTCTGTATTTCATAATTGCAGCATCTTAATATTCATAGATTATACACTGGGTGAGTGAGGCAGACCAAATATACTGAAATTTATATTGTGTCTTTTCTTTGTAATTTCTATAAATGGATGGGG
>NW_011209995.1:0-1019 GCF_000146605.3 Meleagris gallopavo
TAACATCATGCAATGCACTGGGGGTTTGACTGCTGATGCTCAAGTTACGGGTGCCTGTCCAGAGGAGAACAAGAGCTACGTTTCCCCAGGGGGCTTTGCGGTCAGCGAGGAAATCTAACTCCCGGCAAGGTCACCTGATGCTCTCTTCTTTGCCTGCACTGATTCGCTTGCGCTTCTCTGCCTGCGCTTCTCATCTCAGCGTTGTGGTAAGGCCGATCCACCATCAATTTCACATTCTCTCTCCTTATAAAATTCTGTTGATACCATATTTAGGAAATTACTTTGTTTTACCTCAGATTGTTGCCACTGTTTTCAATTATTTCGGGGTCCCCTATTTTCTTTTTTCCGGGGGCGCGGATCCGCGGATCCCTCCGCCCTTCTAGTCATGGAACCGGGCCGAACCAGCCCGTAAACCGTTGACATTCTTGGTGGAGAATGCGGGCAATAGTTGCTTTTTAGCTTTTTGAACAAATCTCTCTCTCCGCTCTCAGACAGCTTCACTGGGAAAGTTTATCTGTTTCACCAGTACTGACTGAAAGCGTGACCTTGAAAAGTCCAGGCGGACTGCCAATACTCTAGGATATTTGTTAACTTTGAGCCTTGCTATCTTGTTTCTGTAATAGAAAAAAAAAAATGCTTTCTCTACTGAAACTGCCTTTTAAGGGGCTACATGCCACTGTCTCTTCTTTCTTAATGCTAAAAACATACTGGGCCTTAATTAAGTTCACCACTTTGCTCTATGGAGCAATAGGTATATATAGTCAATTGATAACATGGATGGAAATAACTATGTGGCATCTGCATATTATGTGGCATACCATTCCAGAGGGAGCTGCTAATTTTACAGGGTTGGGGATTCTTAAGCAGGTTTCCAGCCTCTCCTTTGAATTCTTTATGCAGATTTCAATGCTCACCTGATCACGTTATTAATCTCTGTGAATGTACTGCTCACCATTTCACTTATTATTAGTATTTATTATATTTGAGGAAGTCTGCCCAAAGCAGTAAATACTGAGTGG
>NW_011209996.1:0-825 GCF_000146605.3 Meleagris gallopavo
GAGAGGTAGATTGTGTTTTTGCAGTGGAAATTTCCAGTCGCAACAAAAGCTGCTGAAGAGAGTGAGGTTGAGACTGGGGCATTCCAACCTGGGTACAATTGGCACAGGCACGAGGTAAGGAAATTATATAGGGTAGGGAAGAGTCTGGAACAGGACAGAAGGAGTGCACTGATTTTTGATAACATTGTCCTCCTATTGCCATAAAAGTACAGAACATAACAAAAAACAAAGGGTTGGTATCAGACATGGCATGGAAATGTAAGGTAGCACCAGCGTCAGAAGATTGTGAGCCTGAGATGCTCAACCAAAGATGCCAGGAGAAGCTTTGCCTGTGTCGGATCCAGGGTATATAACGGAAAGGATTTCACTGACTAGCTGTCCAATTTCTCCCTTGTCAGTGGAGGATGTGCGCCCATTCTTGCATTGATGAATAAAATGCCCTTCACAGAGATCTTGGCCTGATTACCATTTTTTATCCTGAGCGTGTTTCTCTCACTCTCAATTCACATCGAGTTTTCTCTTAATTTTCTGTGGGTTTTCCTCACTCACTACTCTCTGTTTTATAAAGTCTACACATCTAGGTTTTTTTGCACTTTACTGCAGAATTTACTCACACTTTACTCAGGGTTTGTGAACACTTTACTCGAGGTTTTCCCTCACTTTAATCCAGGTTCTACACACATGCTACTCTGGGTTTTATTCACACGCTGGGTGCACCCACAGCCTACTCAGGTTTGCTCATACTCTGGGTTTTACTGACTTTACTGTGTTTACACACCCTTTACTCAGGGTTTGTGAACACATTTCTCCAGGTTTTCTCACATT
>NW_011209997.1:0-468 GCF_000146605.3 Meleagris gallopavo
TTTTTCTTTCAGGGCTGTGATCTTCTCTTTCTGGGGGATCCCAAGTGCACTGAAGGACTGCTAGGTGTAAGAGCAGCATCTGAATCTGGTGACTGCTTCCTTTGGGGTGTGGGGTGAGCCCTTAGAATGGGGTGAGTGATTCCTGCTTGATTTCAGAGCTGTGAGCTCTGCTTTTCTGGAGGATCTCAAGCTGGATGGCTGTAATTCATGTGCTAATTGCATCCTTGTGGAGGGTGTTTTTTAAGGGCATTGTGTGCATCCTTGTTGTGTTTTCAATTATGTTCTGCGTCTCTTCTGATTTCATTTTGCAGCCTGATGGAGTTGAAGGATTGCCTGGGCTCCTCCAGTCAGTGGTGTGAGATGTGTCCAGCAGGTAATGAACATCATGCACCCCATGTTGGTGCGCTGCTTGTATGCAGGTAGGTTTGCGATGTGATCCGACTCCCCATGCTGACCATCCACAGCTAG
>NW_011209998.1:0-855 GCF_000146605.3 Meleagris gallopavo
AAAATATGGTATTTTCTCCAACAAGTAACAGTTTTATCACAAAAATACAACATTTTCCACCACAAATACCACTTTTCTCCCAAAAATATGCCATTTTCTGACAGGAACTGCAGTTTCCTCCCACAAATACCATTTTTCAACCAGAAACATGACATTTTCTCCCAGAAATACCAGATTTCTCCCCAGGAATATGACGTCTTCTGCCTGAAATACCAGGATTCTCCCCCAAAATAGTACATATTGAACCAGAAATTCCAGCTTTCTCACCAAAAACTCAGCGTTTTAATACCAGAAATACCAGTTTTCGCCCGGAAGTAGGCCATTTTCCCTCCGAAACGGCAATTTTCTCCCCCAAAATGACGTTTTCTCCCAGGAATTGCACCTTTCCTCCTGAAATATTACATTTTCTACCAAAAATACCAGTTGTCTCCCCAACAGTATGGCAATATCTCCCAGAAATACCAGTCTTCTCACCCAAAATACAACGTTTCCTACCAGAAATACGAGGATTCTCCCCCAAAATAGGACATTTTCTGCCAGGAATTGCAGTTTTCTCCCAGAAATACCACATTTTCTCACAGAAATACCGGTTTTCCCTCCGAAAATAGGACATCTTCTCTCAGAAACGGCAGTTTCCCCCCCCCAAAATACGCCTTTGTCACCCAGAAATTGCAGTATTCTCCCAAGAAATATCACGATTTCTTCCAGAAAGAGCAGATTTCTCCATGAAATATGACATTTTGGAACAGAAATACCAGTTCTCTCACAACAAAATCAGCGTTTTTCTACCAGAAATACCAGTTTTTCTCCCGGAAATATGGCATTTAACTCTCAGAAATGGCAGTTTTCTCCCCA
>NW_011209999.1:0-959 GCF_000146605.3 Meleagris gallopavo
TCAAACCTGAAAAGCTTGGAACGGCCAGGAAAGCACCCTCCAGCACCCACTGCCAGGCAGTAAGAGACCGCCCCACCCGGAAGGGCCAGATCCCATGACTTCTGTAACGTATAGGGATAGGTGCCTGGAATTGGAGCATTAACACTTTAACTCCTAGTATACTACATGATGTATTGATGCGGAATACTGAGAACCAAACCAAAACAAAAAAAAAAATATAAAACCATGACATTCCTCCCCTTATTCTACATCACTACATCATGCTTAATTTATATACTTATATAAGCGAAAAAGATGATCAAAATGCATTACACACACGTCTATATACATATACATAGAATTATCGACTGCACTCCCCCAGCATCTAGTTTCCTTGTGGTACACATTGAACATCCCCATTTTTTTGCATTACCCACCAAGTGGTCCCAGGTCCCTGGGCAAAAACAGTACCACGGAGCGGGTTGCCCTTTCCAGAAGCTGGAAGAACCCAAACTGCTTTTCCCAACATGTTCTTTACATGTACAACAGGGACTTTATCTCCGTCTACAGTAAGTAGGGAGCTGGATTGGGTAGGACCATCACGATTGATAGATCCTCTGGTATTGACTAACCAGGTGGCTTCTGCCAAATGCTTCTCCCAGTGTTTAAAATGTACCGCCTCCCATCGCTTTCAGCATAGTTTTTAACAACCCATTGTATCGTTCAATTTTACCAGAGGCTGGTGCATGGTAGGGAATATGGTAAATCCACTCAATGCCATGACCTTTGGCCCAAGTATTTACAAGAGAATTTTTTAAAATGAGTCCCCATTATCTGACTCAATTCTTTCTGGGGGTACCATGTCGCCACAGGACTTGTGTCTCAAGACCTAGTATGGTATTTCGGGCGGTAGCGTGGGGTACTGCATAGGTTTCAAGCCACCCAGTTGTTGCCTCCACCATGGTGAGCACATAACGCTT
>NW_011210000.1:0-1276 GCF_000146605.3 Meleagris gallopavo
GTGCTCTCAGGGAGAGCGTTTCAGAAAGTGGGGAGAGATCCTTTCAGGACTGCGCAGAAAAAACCCCCCACTCGCAGGTAGTGCAGGAGGCTGAATTCGCACTTGTCGGCATCGGAATCGCACTCCTTCGCTCTCACGCGTAGAAAGCGGCATTCACGCTGAACCGCTCCGGAGACTTTGCCATCGCTGGCCGAGAATCGCGCTTCTCCCCGAATGCCGCTTTCAGCCGTCAGCAGCGGTCTCGTGTTTCTCGCTTGCCGAGAACGGGCCACTTCAGCCGGCTGCTTTTCTCCGACGAGTGAGCGGGCTCCTGTGCGCACATCGTAAAGGAGCGGTTTGCACTTCGCCTTGGCTACATGCAGAATGCACTACGCCTAGCTCTGAATACTATGTCTCTGCCTTTATTTCGAGCCACAATTCATGCTAGTGAGGTTTTCCACTGCTACACATCTGCATTCAGACAGGAAAAGAGTGGAAGGGAAAACCCTCTCTAATAAGGCATTTGCAAGTTCGAGGAGCGACAGCTGTAGTGCTCTCAGGGAGAGCGTTTCAGAAAGTGGGGAGAGATCCATTCAGGACTGCGCAGAAAAAACCCCCCACTCGCAGGTAGTGCAGGAGGCTGAATTCGCACTTGTCGGCATCGGAATCGCACTCCATCGCTCTCACGCGTAGAAAGCGGCATTCGCGCTGAACAGCTCCGGAGACTTTGCCGTAGCTGGCGTTTCTCCCCAAATTCCGCTTTCAGCCGTCAGCAGCGGTCTGGTGTTTCTCGCTTGCCGAGAACGGACCACTTCAGCCGGCTGCTTTTCTCCGACGAGTGAGCGGGCTCCTGTGCGCGCATCGGAAAGGAGCGCAGAATGCACTACGCCTACCTCTGAATACTATGTCTCTGCCTTTATTTCGAGCCACAATTCATGCTAGTGAGGTTTTCCACTGCTACACATCTGCATTCAGAGAGGAAAAGAGTGGAAGGGAAAACAAGCTCTAATAAGGCATTTGCAAGTTCGAGGAGCGACAGCTGTAGTGCTCTCAGGGAGAGCGTTTCAGAAAGTGGGGAGAGATCCTTTCAGGACTGCGCAGAAAAAACCCCCCACTCGCAGGTAGTGCAGGAGGCTGAATTCGCACTTGTCGGCATCGGAATCGCACTCCTTCGCTCTCATGCCCTGAAAGAGGCATTCGCGCTGAACCGCTCCGGAGACTTTGCCGGAGCTGGCGTTTTCTCCCCAAATGCCGCTTTCAGCCGTCAGCAGCGGTCTGGTGTTTCTCGCTTGCCGAG
>NW_011210001.1:0-970 GCF_000146605.3 Meleagris gallopavo
TCCCGAGGGAAGTGCTGTCCCATTGCTACCCTCGCTCTGTCTCTTTCCAGTCCTCCGCAATGAGCAGCCTTGTGGAGATGATGCAGGAGCTGCAGCTGAAGGACTGAGAGGAAGAGGAGGCAGCGGCTGCAGTGCGCGGCGTCGCAGGGCAGCGTTCCGAGTGCCGCCCAACTCGGCGCCCCACCTTTGGCTGCAGTCAATAAAAACCAGTCCCAATCCGAGATTGACAAGGAGCGCACGGCCCGATTTGTCCAGCGGCATTCCGTGAGCTGCTGCACTTCTACTGGTCCGGAGTAGAAACTGTGCAGCTTCGGCCCACCGAGCTGCCAGCCTGGCACTGCTCCGGTTGGAGGCAGTGCTCCAAGTGCTCCTGCTGTTGCTGACACCTGACATTGCCCAGGGAGGACCTGGCCACTGCACTCTGCTCCACCCCTGTGCCACACACACCACACACACACACACGCGTGCAGCCCACCAGCCTTCCACCTGCCGTGCAAACACACCGTCCCATCTTGCACACTTCAGCCACATTGCCTTCCTCCTCCTCCCCCCACCAGTTCCCATTCCTGCTTCCCCTTCCTGTGACCCCCCCCCTCCCTTCATTGCTTTGGCCCCAAAAGCCTGCCATCCCTCACAGCCCTCCGGTTTGCACGAGGCTTTGCATCGCTTCCTTTGCGCACAAGCCCCCACTGCTGCACCCCTTGTTGCAGCCCTCTTTTGCAGCACCGTTTAGCGATCCCCCCTACTAAAAGTACAGGTAGCTCAGAAATCCAGGCTGTTTTGAATTAGCGTTCTCAATTAAAACGCAACCCTGCAGCCAGTGCTGTGAATCTTTATCCCTGGACTGTGAGACACTCCTGGCAGTGGATTCTCCCTCTGTACCGCTGGTTTGTAGCAGTCATTGTTCCCTGTGCCTCGCTGTCCCTCTGGGTTCTCTGTACGCGTCCCTTTCTGGATCGTACTTCTCATT
>NW_011210002.1:0-1030 GCF_000146605.3 Meleagris gallopavo
CTATGCTACTCTCTCCCAGAAAGAGCACTTTTCTGACAAGTACCTTCCCTTTTCTCTCAAAAATACTGCTAGGCACTCCTCAAGAGGACATTTTCTCCCATCTACACCCCGTTTTCTCCCCAAAGGACCCCTTTTCACACCAAAAATACCACACTTGCCCTCCAAGAGAAGTCAGTCTTTCCCACAATTGTCCACTTTTCTCCCACGTACTTGTCATTTTCTCCCAGAAATACCACATTTCACTTGGAAATTGGGCCTGTGCTTCCAAAAAGATGGTATTTTCTCCCAGGCATACCTGTTTTCTTCAACCAACTCACGTTTTCTCCCAAAAAGACTAGATGACAAGACCAAATTTGACACTTGCAACCAAGGATAGGACATCTTCTCCCACAAATACCACTTGTCTCCCTAGGATAGGACATTTTCCCTAAATGCTATGGCAGTTTTGCTAAGAAACACTCCTTTCCTTCCCTAAATGGGACATATGCACCCACAAAGACCACGACTCCGAGAAATTCCTCCCAGTTCCTCCCAATTACACTCCATTACATTCCTCATCATGACACTTACTCCCAGACTTTAGGCATTTTACTGCGGAAAGACCATTTCGATCCAGAATATATGCCATTGGCCCTCACAAACACCAATTGCCTCACAAAGATGTGGCACATCCCACCAGAAAGACCATTTCTAGCCCCCAAAAGATGGCATTTACTCCCAGAAACACCAGCTTTCTCACACATTCCTCACTTTTTTCCCCCCACATAAGACCTTCTCACCCAGAAATGACAGTTCTCTTAGGAATACCTCCCAATTCCCCCTAATCTGCTACACTACACTCCGCACTATGACATTTTCTCCCCAAACTAGGACACTTTCTCCCAGAAAGGCCGCTTTTTTCCCCCCAAAGTACACCGTTGGCTTCCAAAAAGAACACATTCTCCCCAAGAAATACCACTCTTCTCCAATACAATGACATTACCTCCCAGTAATGCTACCTTGGGCCCAAACATTGGACAGCTTCTCCCAC
>NW_011210003.1:0-870 GCF_000146605.3 Meleagris gallopavo
AATAGTTCATTCGGGCCCGTGTGAACTCCTTTCTTGAACCTTGGATTTCAGTCATCTTCAGGGGCCGACAAGTAGTAATAAGGATGTCCTCATCATCAGTCTCTTCTGCATGTCTCTTAGTTTTTCCTTTTGCTTTTCGCGATGGTGGTGGTTCTGAGGAGGGCCCCTCACCTGGATCTTCCTCCTCCTCCTCCTCCTCCGCTTCTTCTTTTTTCCGTTCTAGATGCGTGGACACTCGTTTCCATTTCTTGCCTTCCACAGGAGCAACTGATATTGTTACTGGTGTCTCTTGTAACTGATCAGATTTGACTTGGAGATTCTCCACTTTGGCTTGAACCTCAGCTCGGAAACTCTCTCTCTCCAGAATAGTATTATATAGGGCGCGGTAAGCACAAGCCAAACCCCAAATAAGTTGTACCTCCTTAGAGTTATGTAAGCCGCGCTGTCCCTGACTCAAATACTGACTTAGTTTCTCAGGATCCCACAGATGTTCAAGTGTAAAATCCCACGACACTGCGGGTCCCCTTGCTTTTAAGATCTTTCCTAAACCTCTCCATATTCCCTGCCAGTCAGCACTCTCTGGTTCTGGAGGAGACTCCTTCCCTTTGTAGAGGAATATAATCACAATCCAGGAAAACAATAGCGCGCCCATGAGTATTAATTCAGAATTCGAAAACCGTCTGACAAACCGATAAGGAAGCCTGGAGACTGGTCTGAACATTGTGCTGTTTGTAAAATTAGCCATTCCATCTGGGATGTGAATGTCAAAATTCAGACCATACCACATTGCATACAGGTACCATGCAGGTGTCTCCGTCAATGCCCTTAAGTAGTTATATATGAACATAATTCCACAACAAGTAATTATGG
>NW_011210004.1:0-987 GCF_000146605.3 Meleagris gallopavo
CACTGCGTACAGCCAGCAGCTCAGGTAACAGGCTGAAGAGACACACAGCGCAGTGTGAATCCTGAATCTTGAAGTGCTTCTGTGCTCCCCCCTGTACAGCAAAACGTGGAGCCAGTAATTTTTGTGAAACTCATCTGAACACGTGTCCCATCTGATGCCACTGGCTTCAGCAGAGCTGGCTGCTTCATTGAGCCCAGCAAATTCAATTGTTTGATATAGAAGCACTCAAGCTCTGCTTACTCTTTACAGGCGCTGTCCAGGTGCCAGCGTGGAGAAAAACACACTTATTTCCTGTAACCCCAAGCATGGCAACACTTTCCCAACAGAACCTTGCAGGTTTCTCGCACAATACATCAACATGTCGTTTCTATGTAAATAAGGCAGGTTCCTATCTTCAATCATCAAACTTTAATGCGATACCAGTGTCAGCGAGAAGACAGACAAAGGTAGGGTGAAATTCTTAGCAGACTGAGAAGACCCTTAGGATCTCTAAGTCACATCATCTCGTTAAGTCTCTCTCAGCTGCTCCTCAAGACTTCAACCCTCAGAAGTCCCTGATCAGAACTTCCAGATACGGCTGCACTGGAAAGGAAAAGGCATGTCCTAAAGTTGGGGAGTAGGAAAGAAACAGAGAAGCAAAAAACCCAACCCAATCCAAATACTGCCATCTCTCTGTTTTAACCCTCATTCAGATACATCCTTCCAATTTCTTGCTGTTTCTTAGAAGTGCACGTTAAGTTGAACTATTCTAAGGAGTGGACCTGTGACCTGAAGAAAAGGTTTTTTTATATCGTCTCTGGAATTATGGAATCAGCTCCTGTCAGACAAAAAAGAAAAATGGCAGAGACGTTCACCTGGAGTTCTTTCAATCCAGGTGACTACAACATGCAGGAAAAGAGAGTTGTTTTCTCTCTCCACAGAGGGCTCGTGCTCAACAACAAAGGGACAGTAACCTCACCGGTGCTTTCAGATCATGCATTTCTAAGC
>NW_011210005.1:0-1155 GCF_000146605.3 Meleagris gallopavo
TTTGTGCCAGAGGGTGCAAGGTTTGCTGCATTAGCGTGCATAAATGACCTGGATTGTGGTTCTCCTGTTGTGGTTCCCTGGGCTGACACACATGTTGGTGCCTCTGCATGGTGGGTTAGGAAACGGATCTGTATGAAAACGTGTCAGCAAAGATCCGTGATGTGTTTCTTCAGGTTCTGACAGGCTTTGGTGCTTTCTAGAAGGAATGCTCTTATCCTAGGCACTTGGTGCTCTTGTGTCTCGACCAGGGACAGTTTCATAGCTCTCTTGCACTGGTGTTCCAGGAGCCAAATGCTTGCAGAGTGTGCAAAGCACATCAGGATTCAAAGTCATGCTGTAAGGGAAGAAGGGCGTGAGAGGGAGCTGAACATAGACGGCCATAAGGACACTTCAATTAGTCAGCAGTTGTGTAGAACAAACCCCATCTGCAGGGCAAAATCGGGATTAAGTGAAAATGGAACGGGTTTTTGGAGCCATTTCATCATTTTTCCCTTGATTTTTCCAGCTCCTGGAAAGAGAAGATGCTCTCAGGGAGCAAGAGGCCTGTCTGGACAAACTGAAAGAGGTGGGTAACTTAAGGATGCTTCTTGCCTTAGGTGCCATTTAGCTTGGTGTTTGCTATCTGAAGCCATCGTGTGCTTGCCAGCTTTAATGCTTCTCTCTTTAAAGCACTTGAAATATGGAAATGGAAGTTTGTTGGATCGTTTGAATACTGAAATGCCACTTAGCTTGTAGTTGTTTCTAAAATGCTCTGGTTCATCATGTTTGAAATGTGATATTTCTACAGCAGAAGGATGCAGAAGTGAAAAAGCTTGAAACTTCGCTGAGGGAGATCAGCAAATGTCGGGATGAGCTCAGAGAAGCAAATGAATCCTTAAGAAAACAGGCAAGAGGAATTATTTCCTACAGTCAGTAACTTTCCAAGTCTGAGTTGACAGTGTTAATTGTCTGTACAGGATGTTTGCAAAACTGATGGTTTCCCAAGGCAGGAATGGTGTGAATGCATGAAATTCCTTTCTGACCCTTCTTTGGGTGCATCTGCTCTCATGGTTACTCAGAAGCTTCAGTTGTTTTCAGGAGTGCTGATGAAAGTATTGTCTCTGTTCTTAATGTCAAGCTGAGGCAGCAGTTCCCATTAACACAGAGTTGAAACTT
>NW_011210006.1:0-792 GCF_000146605.3 Meleagris gallopavo
TGGCAGCAATCCAGATGTGTGGCGAAGACTCCTCAGGCAGGCTGTCTCACACCAAGTGCTGATGCTGCCATCTGCTCCGGTGCTTCCTGCACTGGCCCCATCTTCCTTGGCCTCTGCCTGAGAAGTTTCACTGAGTCATATGCCAGTGGGAGCCTGGATGGTCTGCCTTGCGGCTGAGTAGACAGGACTCAGCCCTTGAGGAAGATCTACTTGTATCGTTTATGAAAGCTGTTGTTGGCCTCAAGGCTCACGGCTCTGCCTGGGCCACGGAGAAACTGCTGCTCACCTTGAAAGCAGCTCTTCTGAATTTCTCTTTCCCCGACAGCTGCTCCAGGAAGTCAAAGAATTTCACTCGGAAGGCCAGTCCGTCAATGAGGAGCATGGCAACGTTCTCCCCATTCTGCAAGCAGCCGGAGAGCAGGGCCACGGTGCTTTGGATGCCGGTCCTGAGTGTCTCCCAGCTCAGAGAGGCAGCTGCGGCCGCCTTGCTGTATTTCAGGGGCTCCACCATCCTGCCAGGCCAAAAGATGTCAAGCAGACTGACCAGTCTAGCCCTGCTAGACCAGCGGGCACTGCCAGGGCAAAAGCTGGGCAAATGCCTGACAGGAGGTCCCTGCTAAGTTAAAAGCCACATGGCTCTTCCAGGCCCAAAGCCGTCCAGCCAGCTGACCCGGGTAGCTTTGCCATGCCAGAAGACTCCCGGCTGGTGGAGGGGCCTGCCAAGGCAAAAGACAGCTGGACGTTTGGCCTTTGGGGCCCTGCTTCCAAAAAGCCGGCTGGCGGGCCAGGGGG
>NW_011210007.1:0-1236 GCF_000146605.3 Meleagris gallopavo
CGGCGCCGGGCACACGGAATGGCATCGCTGAGAGGGACCGCGAGCCCGGCGTGGCACGGCCGGGTACAACCGGGCGCCCGGTATGGCGTGGATGGACGGCGCTGGGCACCCCGTATGGCGTCGCTGCAAGAGGCTGAGTGCCCGGTATGGCACAGCTGTGCGCAACTCGGTGCCCGGTATGGCACAGCTGGACGGGACCGAGTGCCCATTGCGGCACGAGGAGACAGAGCTTGGTGCCCGCTTGGACGGCACCGAGCCCCCAGCATGGCACAGGCAGACAGGATCGAGCGCCCGCTGTGGCACAGCTGGATGGGGTGGCTGGGGACACGGTGCCCAGCTGGCACTGCCGGCCAGGACAGGTGCTGCTGGCGTAGCTGGGGGCACATGGGTGACCCGGCCCCAGGATGGGCCGACCCCACGTCCCCGGTCAGCCCCACGCACGGCAGTGGGGCCCTGCTGGTGCCTTCAGGCTCTGGGTGCTCCCTGCACATCACAGTGGCCACTCTGTGCCACCCGCTGTCCCCAGCTGTCACAGGGTGCAGCCGGGTGCCACACGCGGCACAACCTGATTCCGGGGCTGAGCTCTGGATTCATCCTCTGATTTTAACCTTTGTAATTGTCCTTTTAATTGCCCTGGGAGCACCGGCCGGTGTGGGGCAGCAGGGGGAAGCGATGGCTGCAGAGAGACGGGGCAGACAAGGCAGAGCTGAGGCCAGCACGGCTCAGGATATTGATGGTGGGATTCTGTTCCCAGCAGGGTTGGAGCTGGAGGAGAGCAGCAAGGGGAGCAAAAAACTGGACGCCATGACGCTGATCAAGGAAGGTAAGCTCCCCGTTTTGGGGAGAAAACCCCCTGTTTTGGGGCTGCACGCGGCCCCGGTGCCTGACCCACCTCCACCCCACAGACATGTCCATCTTCGGCCACTGCCCTGCGCACGATGAGTTCTACCTTGTGGTGTGCAACCACTGCAGCCAGGTGGTGAAACCTCAGGCCTTCCAGAAGCACTGCGGTGAGCTGGGGGCCGCGGGGAGGGGCCGTGGAAGCCGGCGGGGGCTGGACGGGGGTTGTTCCCGTGGGACAGAACGGCGTCACGGCCCGCTCAGCAAGCTGTACGCCAAGTGCCACGCCGTCAATGGGCAGCCGGCGGGCAAAGCGCTGCGGGATAAAGGACAGGGAGCACGCAGCAGGGCGCAGCCGCTGCCAGAGAAAGCACAGAAGGACAACAACCTCTGGTG
>NW_011210008.1:0-1570 GCF_000146605.3 Meleagris gallopavo
AGCCTGGCTCCACCTCTCCTAGACCCATTTAAGAGCTGACTACCAGTAAGTAGGGAACTCTTTCTGGAGATGATCTCTTCTGGAGTTTTGCAGTGAGCTCAGGATGTGAGTAAGTGTTCTATCTGTTCTCTTTTGTATAGTGACCTGCTTAGCCAAACTCTCTGGTATATTCCATAACTATAACATCTGTACATTCATTGATTAGACACTTGGTGAGCCTAGCAGGCCGAATATACTAAAATTTACATTATGTCCTTTCTGTGGAATTTCTATAAATGAGTCGAGGGAAAACATCGCTCCCTTATATAAAATGATCCCTGGACAGATCCCAGGGTTTCTGAGTTCTCCTTATTACCAATTAGCAACCATAGTTGAGAAATGGGGTCCCCTGCGTACTATGGGGAATATTTCCCCATTCCACATGACAGAATACTTTCAAGGATTTGACAAAGACTTCCTAACTACAAAAGAAAGGCAGTTAGCTGCCTCTACAGTGGCATGGCCATTGTTAAATGCCTTAAGCTGAGATAAGAGCTGGCAACTTAGAAAGTGAAAATCAGCTATTAAAAGATCATATTGAAAAACTGGAACAGGAACTTAAGGTGTTAACAGGGAAAAGACCAACTTTACATTCCCTGATAGGTCAGGTCCACAATATTTCAATAGATAATAACCACACCTCTGAAGTAACGGACCTGGTTGAACAGGAAAATTAAAAACTCTAAATCAGATCTAGAGGCTCCACTTAGGATGGGTTTCTTGGAACTCTGTCCTATTATAACCCAAAAGACAAAGAAAGTACAAGATGGACTGATGGGTGCCCACTGACCAATGGCCCCCTGCCCAAACACATTTACACATAATGGCTAGACCGTACACACCAACAGAACTAATGGATATGGTGCAGTGATTTCGGCAGAGGCCGAAAGAGAGTGTACCCATGTGGTTACTTAGATTGTGGGATTCAGGGGCAGAAGGCATCATGGTTAATGGGCCAGAAGTATCAAAACTGGCCACTATGATGGTGTACCCTGCCCTCAGGCAGAGACTGTATGCTGCTGTTCAGTATAACAATGAGAACCATTCGGTAGTAGACTGGTTAATGGCACCATGCCGCATGGTTTGGCTGAACAAATCAAATATTCCATTAAACACAGGATTACGGTCCTCCATGGAGGACCTTCAAAATTATATTCGTGAACTGGGCATAAGAGAAGCGATGTATGAGGACTCGTTTGAAAGCCCAGATATGGTAAAGTTTTCGACAGGTATGCGAGATTTAATCTTACAGCAGGCTCCTTCTCACCTATATGGGACCTTAGTTTCCATATTAAACCCTCTGGTGGCCTCGGAGGCTGTGATTCAACAGGCTACCCAGTTAGTAGCTGATTTGGGGGAGACAGAACATCTGCGCACTAGGCGCAATATTTGAGTAGTAGAAGAAGCAGAGGTGCTTCCAGTAGTTAAAACCAAGAGACCACCTGTAAGGAATCCTCAGTCAGGGCCCGTAAAGGTCTCGTGAAAACAAATGTTTAATGACCTTATTTGGGCTGGGGTCCAATTTGCAAAA
>NW_011210009.1:0-1224 GCF_000146605.3 Meleagris gallopavo
TCGGCCCACCTCCTTCTCCTCCTCTTCCGGCGCTGATTCGAATCTTTTCCTCTCCTTTCTGCCCCTCAGGAATCGTCGTTGCCCATTACCTGCAGAGCATCACTGCAGCTCTGGCCCTCGGAGGTGAACTCGTCTACCACCGCCGGCCCGGGGAGGAGGGAGCTGTGCTCTCATTGGCCGGACGATACACAGGTACCGCCCCCTGGGCGGGGCTTCAGCCGAAGGGCGGGATCTCGTTGGTCGGGAGGTAGGACGGCACCGCCCGCTGGGCGGGGCTTCCGGGGAGAGGTGGGATCTCATTGGTTGAGAGGGGTGACGACGCTGCCGAGCTGAGCGGAATCTGATTGGTTGGGAGGTGTGGTTGCACTGCCCCCTGGGCGGGGCTTCAGGGGAAGAGCGGGATCTCATTGGTTGACGTGAAATAAGGCTCCACCTCTGGGCGGAGCTAAAGAAAAGGGGCGGGATCTCAGTGGCTGGAGGATACGTACGTACCGCCCCCTGGGCGGGGCTTCACGCAAAGGGCGGGATCTCATTGGCTGGGAGGTGCTGTGCCTCCGCCCATAGGCGGGACTGAAGAAACAGCGTGGGATCTGATTGGTTGGGAGGCGTGACTACAATGCCTCCTGGGCGGGGCTAAAGGAAAGCTCTGAGATCTCATTGGTTGGGAGCTCCGGAGGCACCACTTCAGGGCGGGGCTAATGGAACAGGCTGGAATCCCATTGGTTGGGTGCTCTGTAGGCACCGCCCCTGGGCGGGGCTAACGGAAACGGTAGAAATCCCATTGGTTGGCAGCTCTGTAGGCACCGCTCCTAGGCGGGGCTAAACGAAAAATCTGAGATCTGATTGGTTGGGAGCTCCATAGGCACCGCCCATGGGTGGGGCTAAAGGAAAACGGTGGGATCTCATTGGTTGGGAGCCCTGTAGGCTCCACCCCTGGGCGAGGCTAAAGGAAAGCCTTGAGATCCCATTGGTTGGGATCTCTGTAGGCCTCGCCCCTGGGCGGGGCTAAAGGAAAGGGCTGAAACCTCATTGGTTGGGATCTCCGTAGGCTCCGCCCCTGGGCTGGGCTAAAGGAAAAAAAAAAAAGCTGAGCTTCTGATTGGTCGGTTTGGGGTTTTGGGGGGGATTTTTCGCAGCTCCTGATTGGATCGGAACGGTGACAGTCGGCCAGGCGGGGGCTCACGTGACCTATTACCACCGAGCCAATGAGCAGGTGCCGTTTTT
>NW_011210010.1:0-1020 GCF_000146605.3 Meleagris gallopavo
CTCGGCCTCACCCCCTCCATTGGTAATTAGGAGACAGAGCAGATGGTGCCTGCATTTCATCTTAGGTAACGGGTCCAGGGAGCTGCTCCACTGCCCGTCCCCATTTCTCTAGGGCAGCAGAGCAGAGGGGTTTTGGGGCACCCCCAAGGCAGGGGGCTGGCAGGAAATGCTCCCCCCATCACGGGGCCGGTGATGCTGTGAGAGGGAGAGGAAACCACCACAAAGGGTTTGGCTACTGGGGGGGACAGGCAGCATGGAGCTACGGGACGGGGCAGGGGGAAGCCCTGCATGAGGCATCCCGGGGGCTCGAGAAATTGGGGGGGGCTCTGGGACCCACAGGACATAAGTGCTGGGTACCTGCGGCTGCTGGCAGCCCCCAACCACACCCCACTGCTGCAAGGCACGGTGGGAAAATCCCTGTGCCAAAACATCTCCGAGATCGTGGGGCTGGAGGGGAGGCGGGGAGCCCGCGGGCACAGATGGCACAGCCCACACTGCTGGGGTGACACAGGACTGGGGGGACGCAGCCGTGGGGACACAGCTGTAGGGACACAGCCCTTCTCCTGGCCTTGGCACGGGGGTCTCCTGCAGCACAGACCCCATCCCCACCCACCTCCCTACGACGACCCTTCCTCCATAACAAACCCTCTCCCCGTGCCCTACAGGTTTGACACCGCACTGCACGCATCCCCTGCCCCCCCCTCCCCCCGGAGTCCCAGGACCCCTCCCCGACGGCCAAACCCCGACGGCATCCCCCAGCCCTGGCGCAGCGCTCCTCACACCCCATCCTTCTGCCCCCCACCCCCACCCCATAGGGGTCCCACTCCCCTCCCCGAGCCGGGGGGGGGGGCCGTGCCGGGGCGGGGGATGGGTTCCGAGGGGTGATGTTGGGGGGGTCTGGGGACGTGTGGCTCTCGACAGATGGACGGCAGCGACGGTGGCACCTCGGCCGGCTGGAGCCGAGCGCCGCGGTTCAGCGCTCGCAGGGAAACGGGCTAAATTTAGCCGCTTCCCTCGGTG
>NW_011210011.1:0-589 GCF_000146605.3 Meleagris gallopavo
CAACCAACCCCAATAATCCCATAATCCAAATAACCCCACAACTTCACAACCCCAATCAACTCCATAACCCCAACAACCCCAACCGGCCCCCATAACCCCCACGACTCCAAAACCCCAACCAACCCCAATAACCTCAATAACCCCCCATAAGCCCAATGACCTCAACAACCCCAATAACCCCACAACCCCAGTAACCCCAACTGAACCCACAACCCTAATGCCCCCATAACCCCAATGACCCCAACAGCCCCACAACCTCAACCAAGCCCACAACCCAATGACCCCATAACCCCAACCAACCTCACAACCCCAACCGACCCCAACAGTTGCAACCAACCCCGCAAACCCACAACCCCAACCGACCCCATGACCCCAACTGACCCCACAACCCCAATGACCCCAATAGCCCCACAACCTCAACCAACCCCACAACCCAATGACCCCATAACCCCAACCGACCCCATGACCCCAACAACCCCCAATGAACCCAACAACCCTAATGATTCCATAACCCCAACAACCCCAACCAACCTCACAACCCCAACTGACCCCAACAGTTGCAACCAACCCCGCAAACCCACAACCCCAA
>NW_011210011.1:20886-21695 GCF_000146605.3 Meleagris gallopavo
TAAATCCCCCCCCCCCAGCGTCCTCTAATCCCCCCCCAGCGTCCCCTAAATCCCCTCATAGGGTCCCTCGCAGGGTCCTCCAATTATCCCCACTGTCCTGGGACCCCCGTGCGCTGCACGTGTGCCCCCTAAATCCCCCCATAAGGGCCCCCCAGTGCTACGAGTCGTCCCCCCCCCCTTTTAGGGTCCATTCATACAGCACGCCACGCACCACATACAGCACATACACAGCACACGCAGAGCACACACGCAGCACATACGTGTCCACACGTGACACGTCCATGCGATGTAGAGCCCTCACAGCCTCCCGCACGCAGCGCAGCCGTGCGTCACACAGCGCAGTGTGAGCCCCATACGTGGCACAGCCGTGCGCATCCGTGCGCACACATAACACACAGAGCACAGCCGTGCACATATGTGGCACATGCGGCACATCCGTGCACAAATGTAACACACAGAGCCCACCCACGCACACACGTAACATGTAACGCGTACAGCCCACCCACGCACACACGTAACATGTAACGCGTACAGCCCACCTCCGCACACATGTAACATGTAACATGTACAGCCCACCCACGCACACATGTAACGTGTAACATGTACAGCCCACCCATGCACACATGTAATGTGTAACATGTACAGCCCACCCCTGCACACACGTAACATGTAACACGTACAGCCCACCCCCGCACACATGTAACATGTAACACATACAGCCCACCCCCACACACATGTAACATGTAACACGTACAGCCCACCCCCGCACACACATAACATGTAACACGTACAGCCCACCCCCGCACACA
>NW_011210012.1:0-895 GCF_000146605.3 Meleagris gallopavo
GATGATTCAGGGACATCCTGTTCTCCCAGGACCAGCTCAGAGTCCCCGTGCATGTGGCAGGGGAAAGGAGCTGAGAAATGTGGGCAGTGTGCTTAGGGAGTGCACATGAGAGAAGGCACAGCACCCGTGTCTTCTTCACCCAGCCACAGCACTGCAGTGCTGCTGTCTTCCCTGAGTCAGAGTCACAGAGCATCCCAAGGTGGAAGGGACCCACAGGGTTCATAGAACCATACAGGGTCACTGAGGTTGGAAGAGGCCTCCTAACCCCGAGTCCAACCCCAGCCCACCCCACCATGCCCACTGCTCACATCCCTCAGTGCCACATCTCCATGGTTCTGGAACACCTCAAGAGATGGTGACCTTACCACCACCCTGGGCAGCTGTGCCAACGCAGCACCGCTCTTTGGAGATTAAATTCTTCCTAATATCCAACCTGAGATCACCGAGTCCAACTCATGGCTGTACACAGGACCCCCCCAGGCCCTATGTGTGAGAGAGAGGCAGCCCAATGGGTACGGGGTAAAGCCACTACGAGGATGAGGGCTGTGCCCACAGGCTGTGTCCACTGCCTTGGAGGGCAGAACCTTTCCCTAACCTCCGTGCAAAACGGACCCCGTGCCAGGACCTGGGCCAGCAACCCCATCCATCCTCTTGGGACCACACTCCAGTCCTACATCCCACCACCGCCCAGCGGGACGGACGGGAGGGGCGATGCTCAGACCACGCACCTCGGCACACCACGCCCGCGTCCTCGTGATGGCCGCAGTTGTGTTGCCCCCAGCCCAGGTGGAAGCAGTCGGCCAGGCGCATCTCGTGCCCGTCGCACCCCACGTTATCCAGCAGCACGGGCCCGCTGCCGTACCCGAAGGAACCCAGGACGGTGGCGGAGACGGCG
>NW_011210013.1:0-880 GCF_000146605.3 Meleagris gallopavo
AAAAAAGCAGCACTAGCTGAGGGACAGCTTCCATTCATATTGTACCAAAATGCTTGGATTCTCCCTTCTGCCCCCTACCACAAGGGCCAGTGCTTTTGGAAGAATTCACTTATTTCTATAATTCTTCAGAAATTCTGGTCTCCTTCAAAATAACAATCACAAACACTGAGATAAACAGATATTACATCT
The DNA here is from genome assembly GCF_000146605.3 of Meleagris gallopavo. NCBI lineage: Eukaryota > Metazoa > Chordata > Aves > Galliformes > Phasianidae > Meleagris > Meleagris gallopavo. The sequence continues at coordinate 190 of NW_011210013.1, forward strand.
GTCATACAAAGACGTAATTAAAGAAAAGAAAGTCATTAGTATTCATAGAATCAAAATACAGTTCACAACACACAAGTTCAGCTCCATAGATTGCAAAACTTGACTTTTAATTTGAGGAGAAACAGCAAAATGTGCCCTCATGGCCAAAAAGGCCAATGGCATTCTGGGGTGTATTAAGAAGAGTTTATCCAGCAGGTCAAGGGAGGTGATCCTCTCCCTCTACTCTGCCCTGGTAAGGCCTCATCTGGAGTACTGTGTCCAGTTCTGGGCTCCCCAGTACAAAAAAGACAGGGATCTCTTGGAAAGAGTCCAGCAGAGGGCCACAAAGATGGTGAAGGGCCTGGAGCATCTCCCCTATGAAGAAAGGCTAAGTGAACTGGGTCTGTTTAGCCTTGAGAAAAGACGACTGAGAGGGGACCTGATCCAGGTTTATAAATATCTGAGGTGTGGCAGCCATAGCGGTGAGGCCAGTCTCTTTTCAGTGGCACATGGAGACAGGACGAGGGGAAACGGACAGAAGCTGCAGCATAGGAAGTTTTGCACGAATGTGCATAAGAACTTCTTCATGGTGAGGGTGACGGAGCACTGGAACAGGCTGCCCAGGGAGGTTGTGGAGTCTCCTTCTCTGGAGATATTCAAGTCTCGCCTGGACGCCTACCTGTGCGACCTGGTGTAGGGAACCTGCTTTGGC
>NW_011210014.1:0-1170 GCF_000146605.3 Meleagris gallopavo
AAAAATGAGCTTTTGGGGGCTTCTTTTTGGGGTCAAATCCTGAGAATTTGGGGGTGAAAAAAGTGCGTTTTTGGGTTCTTTTCAGGGCCAAAAAGTGGAGTCTGGGGGCTCCCAGGGGCGGAAGCCCCTCATTTTGGGGCAAAAAGCTGCAAATTTGGATCTCGCAGATCATTTTTGTGCAAAAAGGTCCAAATTTGGGTCTCCTTGAAGCTCTTTTTGGCTGGAAAAAAGGGAAATTTGGGTTTTTCTGATCCATTTGGCTGCAAAAAGTGGAAAAATTGGGGCTTCCTGGGGTTTGTTTTGACCCAAAAAATCACAATTTTGGGTTTTTTTGTGTTTCAGGGCAAAATTCGAATTGTTGGACAGGGAGAAAAACCCCAAGTTTGGATTTTTTGGTGCCCATTTTGGCTCAACAAAAGGAAATCGGGGTTTTTTGGTTCATTCTGGGTCAAAAGGTGCAAAATTAGGGTTTTTTGATGCCCGTTTTGGTTCTAGAAGTGCCAGATTTGGGTCTTTGTGAGGCGTTTGGGTGCAAAAAGGGCCGAATTTGGGTCCTTGTGGGGTTTATTTTAGCCGAAGAAGCTGGAAATCAGAGATTTTTGGCTCAAAAATGACAGAAAACCAAAGTTTGGGGCTTTTTGGTGCTCAGTTTGGGTCAAAAAGTCCCAAATTTGGGTCTTTCTGCTGCGGAGTTTGGCTTAAAAAATCCACATTGAGGTTTTTCTCATCGGGTTGAGGGTAAAAAAAATCAAATTTGGGGTTTTTGTGATCAGTTTGGGGTCAGAAAAGTCGGAATTTGGGTCTTTGTCGTCGGTTTTGGGCCAAAAAATCCGGGATTTGGGGTTGGCGGTTCGCTGCAGGAGGAAAAGGAACTTTTGGCTCAGGGCTGGGTGACAAAAACCCCGAGTTTGGGTCTTTTGTGCTCGTGGAGTTCCTAAAAGCGGAGATTTGGGGTTTGGGTGGGAAGAGTCCAAATTTGGGGCTTTGCGATGGGATTTGGGTCGGAAAAATCTGAATTTGGGATTTTTGTGATGGGATTTGGGTCGGAAAAATCTGAATTTGGGATTTTTGTGATGGGATTTGGGTCGGAAAAATCTGAATTTGGGATTTTTGTGATGGGATTTGGGTCGGAAAAGTCCAAATTCGGGTTTTTGCGATTGATTTGGTCGG
>NW_011210015.1:0-772 GCF_000146605.3 Meleagris gallopavo
CCCTGCACAGCCCCTGCTCACCGGCTGGCTGGTCTGGAATTGGTTTTCCATGGCCATTTGAGTCTCATTCAGCCAGCATGGCCGCGTAGACAAAGCCACTGCAGTCAGGTGGTGTGGTGCCATCACCTGCAGTGTGGTCAGGAGTCAGCCAAGCAGTGGAAAAGCTTTGGGCTAAGAACACGGGAGATTTTAGGGATTTTTTTAGAGCAAGACAGGCTCCATTTTGGGACTGACTTATCTTTTTTTGGAGGAAAGGAACTCCAGATGTTCGTATTGCCCTCAGGCCATCGGGATCATCTGTTCCCATTTGTGTTGGGCTGTCCATCTGCAAGGCAGATGGGAAACACCTGAGAAGCAGTCTCCTGCTTCGCTTCCCCATGCTGCTGTCCCCTGCACAGCCCTGCTCACCGGATGGCTGGTCTGGAATTGGTTTCCATGGCCATTTGAGTCTCATCCTGCCAGCATGGCCGCGTTGACAAAGCCACTGCAGTCAGGTGGTGTGGTGCCAGCACCTGCAGTGGGGTCAGGAGTCAGCCAAGCAGTGGAAAAGCTTTGGGCTAAGAACACGGGAGAATTTTAGGGATTTTTTTAGAGCAAGACAGGCTCCATTTTGGGACTGACTTATCTTTTTTTGGAGGAAAGGAACTCCAGATGTTCCTATTGCCCTCAGGCCCTCGGGATCATCTGTTCCCATTTGTGTTGGGTTGTCCATCTGCAAGGCAGATGGGAAACACCTGAGAAGCAGCCTCCTGCTTTTCTTCCCCATGCTGCC
>NW_011210016.1:0-472 GCF_000146605.3 Meleagris gallopavo
CTAAAATGATGTCACACACCCATAATGACGTCACACACCCCATGTGACATCACACACCCCATCTGATGTCACAACCCCCATGTGACGTCATAACCCAAAAAAGTGACGTCACACACCCCAAGTGACGTCACAACCCCCAAGTGACACAATACCCCCAAAATGACATCACACACCCCTAAAATGACGTCACCCACCCCATGAGATGTCCCAACCCCCAAGTGACGTCACACGCCCACAATGACGTCACACACCCCTAAAAAGACGTCACACACCACAAATGACGTCACACACCCCATGTGACGTCACACACCCCATGTGACGTCACACCCCCAATATGATGTCACACCCCCAAAATGATGTCACACACCCCCATTTGACGTCACACACTCCGAGTCAAGTCACACCTGCCATGTGACGTCAGAAACTCAAAATGACCTAACACCCCTAAAATGACGTCACACACCCCATGTGA
>NW_011210017.1:0-704 GCF_000146605.3 Meleagris gallopavo
ATTTTTACCAGGATGTTGTGCTGAACTCTAACACTTACCCCACGGCTTGTCTGACTGTGTTGCACTGGCCTGTCCTGTTTGGGTAGTGGAATCCTTAAGTGGATGCGCTTGCCACGAACCTTCCTGGATTGAAGCAAGAGATAGCTTGCTGACATCTGCTCATAATTCCACTGGAAAACAAGAGTATGTAGGTCTCTTCAGAAAACTTGTCAGTACAAAGAAAGCTTGGCATTCTAAACATTTCTGCATGTCTGCAATAGTTTCCCCTTGATGTGCAACCTTCTGATGTCTGATCACATCAGGGTAGTTTCAGACCTTAGCTGTTCACACAACAGGTTTAATACAAAGCAGCAGACTACTCTTGTTTTTGCTTCAGAGCAGTACAGTTGCTGAAAGGGAAAACTAAAGCTGCTGCTGCTAGAATCTCTCTCCTGAAGTGAATGGCAAAGCTCCTATTAATGCATTTTGCACAGCATTTCAGCTGGGCTCCCATTCTGGGGGGTTAGTGGTTCAGCCCAGCTCCAAGGAGCATCAACATTCAGCTTGATTCTCAGCAGCTTTTGGACTACTAGGAGAACCATGGGTACAGTGCTTGACAGACTCACAGTGGAGTACAATTAGCTTGAATTACTTGTAAGGCATTAGAAGTCCTCTGATAAAGGACTGTGAAAATATCACAGACTAATATGGAAGAACTTCTTCCC
>NW_011210018.1:0-953 GCF_000146605.3 Meleagris gallopavo
TTTCTGGGAGATAGCGACATTTTTCTGGGAGAAAAGTGCCATTTTTTGCAGAAAATGCCGTATTTTCAGGGAGAAACCTGAGATTTGTCGTAGAAACTCTCGTATTTCTGGGAGAAAGCGGGGATTTCTGGTAGAAAATATCATATTTCTGGGGAGAATACTGCAATTTCGGGGAGGAAATGTCATATTTTCGGGAGAAAAGCTGGTATTCTGGGAGAAAATATATTTCTGAGAGACAACTGCAATTTCGTGGAGAAAACGCCATGTTTCTGGTTGAAATATGGGATTTGTGGGAGAAAAGTGCAGTTCCTGGCAGAAAATGGCGTACTTTTGGGGAGAAACGTGGAATTTCTGGGAGAAAATGGCGTATTTTTGCGAGAAAACTGGTATTTCTGAGAGAAAATGTTATATTTTTGGGGAGAAAACTCCTATTTCTTGGAGAAAATGTCATATTTTGAGGATGAAAACTGGCATATCTGGGAGAAAATGCCGTGTTTTGGGGGACTATACTGGAATTTCTGGTAGAAAACGTTGGGTTTGTCAGGAGAAAACTGGCATATCTGGCACAAAATGTCATCTTTCATGGAGAAAGCTTGTATTTCTGGGAGAAAACGTCATCTATTATTGGAGAAAACTGTTATTTCTAGGAGAAAATATCATATATCAGGGGAGAATCCTGCAACTTCTGGGAGAAAATGTCATATTTCTAGGCAGACGACTGGTATTTCTGGGAGAAAATGTCATGTTTCTGGTTGAAAAATGTCCTATTTCTGGGAGAAAACAGGTATTTCTGAGAAAAAACAGCAAGTTCATTGAGAAAATGTCCTATTTCTGAGAGAAAACTGGTATTTCGGGGAGGAAATGTTTTATTTCTTTGGAGAAAACACCTATGTCAGTGAGAAAATGTCGTATTTTTGGGGAGAAAACGGGTATTTCTGGGAGAAAATGTCATA
>NW_011210019.1:0-755 GCF_000146605.3 Meleagris gallopavo
CCTGGCCGAAAATGGCATATTTTTGGGAGAAAGCGGCTATTTGCGGTATAAAATGTCGTATATTTGCGATTAAACTGGCTATTTCTTGGAGAAAATATCATTAGTTTTTGGGGAAAAATCTACTATTTCTTGGAAAAGGTGTCATATTTAAGGGAAGAAATCTGGTATTTCTGGAGAAAATGTCATGTTTGGGGATGAAATAGGTATTTCTGGTGAAAAACGTAGAGTCTTTGGTGATAAAACTGGAATTTCTTGGGCAGAATATCATATTTTGGGAGAAAGCTACTATTTCTCGGAGAAAACGTCCTATTTCTGGTTGAAAAACGGTATTGATGGTAGAAAACTGGTATTTCTTGTAGAAAAAACGGTATTTGTGGGAGGAAACTGCAGTTCCTGGCAGAAAAAGGCATATTTTTGGGAGAAAGCGAGTATTTGCGGTATAAAATGTCGTATATTTGCGATAAAACTGGCATTTCTTGGAGAAAATATCATATTTTTGGGGAAAAATGTACTATTTCTTGGAAAAGGTGTCATATTTAAGGGAAGAAATCTGGTATTTCTGGAGAAAATGTCATGTTTGGGGATAAAATAGGTATTTCTGGTGAAAAACGTAGAGTCTTTGGTGATAAAACTGGAATTTCTGGAGCAAAATATCATATTTTGGGAGAAAACCCCGTATTTCTTGAAGAAAATGTCATGTTTTGGGGGCAAAATCTGATATTTTCTGGGAGAAAAACGACATATTTATTGTAGAA
>NW_011210020.1:0-1725 GCF_000146605.3 Meleagris gallopavo
ATTCTATGATTCATGACAAATATATAAATTTCAGCTGTGGAAATTAGAGAGAGATAAGCAGACATCCAGATGCAATCTTTATTCTGTATATATGATGCAGATGGAGGAAACAGCATAGGATGGGACAAAATCCACATCATTTCCACATCTGCACTAGCTATTCTTGTGTTATATCGTGCTCCTAACTGGTGTGCTAAAGAAGAAATGCCAATACAAAAAAAAAATAATCCTCAGTGAAGCAGCAGGTGAGGGCATCTGCATTGTGCTTGCTAGAAGAAGCCTACACGTGTTTTGTTAGTGCTGTTGTGAGTGCCAGTTTATGGTGGTGGAAATAACGTAGTGATTCTACATCCTGCCACGGGACCAGAAGAGGGAGGAAGCAGCATGGGTAGGGATAGGAACACCAACACCCTTGTCAATAACACGGAGACTTTTTTTTTTTTCGGAACTTATTTTTATTTTCTCTCCAAAGAGCAGGCTGGGAGGCAGATGTTGGCCTCCCAGCCTACCGGAGGCGTGCTCTGATGGCAGTGGGATGACGGCCTAGCGCCGCCGTCGGGGCCGCCTCTTGCGGGGTGGGGGTGAATCCTGGGGGCTGCTGCAGGTCTTCCTCTTTGGGGCGCGCCGGGGCCTCCCACACGAGCGGTCTCTGCTCTGGATGGAAGGGCCCGCTGCTGCTGCCTGCCCTGGCTCTTCCTGCAGCTCTTCTGCTGCGGTCGCAGTGGCGGTGCTGGGGTGCCCAGGTCCCCCAGTGGAGCTGCCGAGCAGCTCCTCGGTGCCAGAGGCAGGAGGATCCAGATGGGAGGTGCTGATGCTGGGGCTGGCTGCAGGGCCGTCCTCCCGCCCTCCTGCAGCATGGCCGTCCCGCTGGTCCAGCTGGCGTTGGATCAGGGGGCCATACAGGGCTGCGGCGATGCTGATGAGGCGCTGCACGAGGGGCACCATGTTGCTGTTGGTCATCGCCTCCAGCTCCTGTACCAAGGCTGCCTGGTCGAGCCCGTGCTCACAGATGAGGTTCACAGTGGCCCACAGTCCCAATTGCACCTCCCACCAGTTGTCGCCGGACATTGCCCGGAACTCTTCCTGCAGGCAGAGGAGCAGGGGTGCGAGGTCTTCCGGATGTTGTTTGAAAAATGCAGCCCAGACCTCGGCGGGGAAGCTGTGCTCAGGTGGAACGAGCACCGTCTCTGCAGGCCCCTGCTCGTCCTGCAGGCCATCATCTGAGTGTCCCGTGGGCTGCGGGATGGAACACTCAAGATAATCGTCATCCGCCTCATGGAGTAGCGGATGCTGAATATTTTGTGCCCACATACGGCACAACTGGGCTGCTTCTTGGCCCACCAGATGGCACAGCCGTAGCAGAGCCGGTGTTGGCAGGGGGTCACATAGGTGACATCCTCCCGACCTTGCCCGCAGACGGGGCAGGTCCAGTTGGATGGCACGTCCATGGTCCCGGGCTCTACGGTGGGCTGGGGAGAGCTGAGGTCGGGAAGCTGCTCCCCTCACTGGTTCTGCAGCAGGCAGAAGGTATTACAAACTGCAAAAGAGGAAGAGAGGCCACGGTCGCTTGCTGCCCCAGGGACAGGCAGGCAGCAGTGATGCCCCCCCCTCCATGCCTTAGCAAGAAACCCCTCCCCCTCCTCTTGTTTTGCAGAGCGGGCTCTGGGGCCTACTGCTAGTCCCCCGCTGGATGCAGTGGAAACAAAACTGGTGGCAGCATGGCAT
>NW_011210021.1:0-590 GCF_000146605.3 Meleagris gallopavo
TCTGAATGCAGATGTGTCGCAGTGGAAAACCTCACTAGACTGAATTGTGGCTCGAACTAAAGCAGAGACATAGTATTCGGAGCTAGTCAGGTGCATTCTGCACGTAGCCAAGGCTAAGTGCAAACCGCTCCTTTCCGATGTGCGCACAGGAGCCCGCTCACTGGTCGGAGAAAAACAGCCGGCTGAAGTGGCCCGTTCTCGGCAAGCGAGAAACACGAGACCGCTGCTGACGGCTGAAAGCGGCGTTCGTGGAGAAGCCCGATTTCTCGGCCATGTACGGCCAAGTCTCCGGAGCGGTACAGCGCGAATGCCGCAATCTGCGCGTGAGAGCGACGGAGTGCGATTCCGATGCCGACAAGTGCGAATTCAGCCTCCTGCACTACCTGCGAGTGGGGGTTTTTTCTGCACTTTCCTGAAATGATTACTCCTCACTGTCTGAAACTCTCTCCCTGAAAGCACTACGGTTGTCGCTCCTCAAACTTGCACATGCCTTTTTAGAGCGTGTTTTCCCTTCCACTCTTTTCCTCTCTGAAAGCAGATGTGTAGCAGTGAAAAAATTCACTAGTATGAATTGTGGCTCGAACTAAAGC
>NW_011210022.1:0-970 GCF_000146605.3 Meleagris gallopavo
GAAAACCTCTCTAATAAGGCATTGGCAAGTTCGAGGAGCGACAGCTGTAGTGCTCTCAGGGAGAGCGTTTCAGAAAGTGGGGAGAGATGCTTTCAGGACTGCGGAGAAAAACTCCCCACTCGCAGGTAGTGCAGGAGGCTGAATTCGCACTTGTCGGCATCGGAATCGCACTCCTTCGCTCTCACGCGTAGAAAGCGGCATTCGCGCTGAACCGCTCCGGAGACTTTGCCGTAGCTGGCCGAGAAATCGCGTTTCTCCCCGAACTCCGCTTTCAGCCGTCAGCAGCGGTCTCGTGTTTCTCGCTTGCCGAGAACGGGCCACTTCAGCCGGCTGCTTTTCTCCGACGAGTGAGCGGGCTCCTGTGCGCGCATCGGAAAGGAGCGGCTTGCACTTCGCCTTGGCTACATGCAGAACGCACTACGCCTAGCTCTGAATACTATGTCTCTGCCTTTATTTCGAGCCACAATTCATTCTAGTCAGGTTTTCCACTGCTACACATCTGCATTCAGACAGGAAAAGAGTGGAAGGGAAAACAAGCACTAATAAGGCATTTGCAAGTTCGAGGAGCGACAGCTGTAGTGCTCTCAGGGAGAGCGTTTCAGAAAGTGGGGAGAGATGCTTTCAGGACTGCGGAGAAAAAACCCCCCACTCGCAGGTAGTGCAGGAGGCTGAATTCGCACTTGTCGGCATCGGAATCGCACTCCTTCGCTCTCACGCGTAGAAAGCGGCATTCGCGCTGAACCGCTCCGGAGACTTTGCCGTAGCTGGCCGAGAAATCGCGTTTCTCCCCGAACTCCGCTTTCAGCCGTCAGCAGCGGTCTCGTGTTTCTCGCTTGCCGAGAACGGGCCACTTCAGCCGGCTGCTTTTCTCCGACGAGTGAGCGGGCTCCTGTGCGCACATCGGAAAGGAGCCGGCTTCCGCACTTCGCCTTGGCTACATGCAGAATGCACTACGCCTACCTCTGAATAC
>NW_011210023.1:0-935 GCF_000146605.3 Meleagris gallopavo
CCCCACTTTCTGAAACGCTCTCCCTGAGAGCACTACAGCTGTCGCTCCTCGAACTTGCAAATGCCTTATTAGAGAGGGTTTTCCCTTCCACTCTTTTCCTGTCTGAATGCAGATGTGTAGCAGTGGAAAACCTGACTAGCATGAATTGTGGCTCGAAATAAAGGCAGAGACATAGTATTCAGAGGTAGGCGTAGTGCATTCTGCATGTAGCCAAGGCGAAGTGCAAACCGCTCCTTTCCGATGTGCGCACAGGAGCCCGCTCACTCGTCGGAAAAAGCAGCCGGCTGAAGTTGCCCGTTCTCGGCAAGCGAGAAACACGAGACCGCTGCTGACGGTAGAAAGCGCATTCGGGGAGAAGCGCGATTTCTCGGCCAGCTACGGCAAAGTCTCCGGAGCGGTTCAGCGCGAATGCCGCTTTCTGCGCGTGAGAGCGAAGGAGTGCGATTCCGATACCGACAACTGCGAATTCAGCCTCCTGCACTACCTGCGAGTGGGGTGTCTTTTTTCCGAAGTCCTGAAAGGATCCCTCCCCACTTTCTGAAACGCTCTCCCTGAGAGCACTACGTCTGTCGCTCCTCAAACTTCCAGGTGTCTTATTAGAGAGGGTTTTCCCTTCCACTCTTTTCCTCTCTGAATGCAGACGTATAGCAGTGGAGAACCGCGCAGGGACGAATTGTGCGTCGAAATATAGGCAGAGACATTGTATTCAGAGCTAGTCGTGTGCAATCTGCATGTAACCAAGGCAAAGTGCAAACCGCTCCTTTCCGATGTGCGCACAGGAGCCCACTCACTCGTCGGAGAAAAGCAGCCGGCTTTATTGGCCCGTTCTCGGCAAGCGAGAAACACGAGACCGCTGCTGACGGCAGAAAGCGCATTCGGTGATAAGCTCGTTTTCCCGGCCATCTCCGGCAAAGTCTCCGGAGCGGTTCAGCGCG
>NW_011210024.1:0-1036 GCF_000146605.3 Meleagris gallopavo
TTCCTTTCCAGGCTTCTGGAAGTGCAGGCAGCTCTCGGCTTTTGTGCAGTGCTTGCTGCGTTTGCAGCTCCTTCTCGGTTTCCCAGGTGGTTCCCCGCCTCGTGGGCATCCTTGCCTCTTGCCTTGTGCTGGCCTGGAGGCTTTTCCTCTGCTGGCTGGGTGGATCCATGCCCGGTTGCTTCCCTTCCCTCCTTCTTGGCATGACTGCCAGTGCTTTGCTCTCCATCCTTGTTTTGCAATTTCTCATTTGTTTTTTTCTGTAGTGAGGCTTTTTTGTTTGCTTTGCATTGTCTTTGTTTCCTATTTGTGGGTTCTTTGTCTTTCCTGCTCCTTTCTTTGCGTGACCTTGTTCCTTGCTGCAAGCATTCCTTTCCTGTTCAGAGTATGTTTCTTGGCTTTGCTTTGGTTTTTCTTGCTTTTTTTATTGATTTTGTTAGTTTTCTTCTTCCCTGTTCCTTTCTTTGCTTTCTTTTCCTTTTTCCCAAGTGTTTGACTTGCCTCTGAACCAAATGTTGAGCCCTTTGGACTTAACTGTATCCCATTTGTGAAGCTACTTATCCTGATCCTTAGGAAGTAACGCTTAACGTTTGATCGTAACTAATAATGGTAGCTCTCTGCCCTCGTGCTGTATGGCTGATCTTTTACCCCGATAGAAAAATGTAACCCTCAGTTGTAACCCAGCATGTTAACTGTCTGCTCTTACGCCTGACGCTTCCTCCCAAGTTGAACTCATGTCACTAATTCAAATGCACAATCTTCAATTCGTAACTCGAAAGCAAGCAGGTCATACGTAACCCTCACCAAATGGACAGCCCGGAACCATTTGCTGTGAACATAACTGGGAAAGCCTTAACCCTAATCAGAACAGGGAAGCCTTAATACTAACACAAGAGGGTAGCCCTTAACCCTTCCTCCATGTGGGAATGCTTTACTCTAATCCAATGTGGGAACCATTAGCTCTTAGCACAAAAGGGAAGCCTTTCATCCTAACCCAGTATGGTAACTCTTCACCCTAAACTCTAACCAAAGCAGTGAC
>NW_011210025.1:0-2547 GCF_000146605.3 Meleagris gallopavo
CTCCAGAATCTAGAAGCCCCTCGAGGGCCTGAGGGAAGAGGGTGTGCAAGGTGCCCAGGTGAATAAACTTTCTGAGCAGGTGAGCAGGCTGCAATCAGAAAGAAAGATTGATGCTTGGTATCATGCAGCCCAACACAGGCAGCCCAACAACCACGTCTTCTGTACTTGCAAGGGTAAGAAACTAAGCAAGCTTCCAACTCTGAGGAGATAGACCACAAAATCATGCAGGATGAGGGAGACTGGAGCAGAAGGAGTCTTCCCCTTGTTCCTCAAAGTCCTCCTAGCCAACAAATACAAAGCTCTGGGTAAGGAAAGTGAACAGAGCATGGATAATATTTCAAAACCAGAAAGGGACAACCAAGTTAGGATGCTCCAAGTAAGGATTCGAGTAATAGAATTACAGAATAATAGAATCATTTCAGTTAGATGGGATGCTTAAAAGGTCATCTAGCCCAATTCTGCTGCAATTAATAGGAACACCTACAGCTAAATCAAGTTGTTCAGAGAACGCAGAACTCAAGGTTCAGCCTGGCCTTGAGTGTCTCCAAGGACGGGACTTTCATGACCTCTCTGAGCAACTTGTTTCAGTGCCTCATTACCCTTATTGTAAAGCACTTTTTGTTTGTATCTGATCTAAATCTCCCCTTTTTTAGTTTGAAATCATTTCCCCAAGCCCTATCATAACAGACCCTGCTAAATAATGTTGCCTTCTTTCTTATAGTCCCCCTTAATATACTGAAAGGCCACTACCTGGAAATGCTGTTTTGTGGGAAATTCTTTTATTGGAAAATTTTTGAAAGGCAAAGGTAATGTGGGATTTAAACAAAATGAAAACTTTATTTGAAGCTGTGAAATATAAATTACCTAAATGTTCTCCTTCTTCTTTCTGCTCCCTGCCTTTTTCTCTTTGTCCTTAGGAAGATTGAAAAGAAACAACAGTAGCTGTTAGAGTGGAATTAAACTAACAGTAATGTAAAATCATTTACTTTCTTTAACTGTGCTGCAGTTGTAAGAGTGAACTCGGATTTATCAATATATTATCCCTTTCAGGCCCAAAACTCATTATAAACTTCCTATCAGCAACAATGGAAGAGTAAGATGACTCTGGCCCTCATTCTGCTTTAGAGATACGGTAGACATAGCAGTCTGTACTTGTCTGCAACAAACACACGAGATCATATTCAAGATATTTCTGTGTTGTTTCGGCTCAGGCATTGATGACGCACCGAGAGGAGTTTCTCTAAAGTTCTGCAAGGGCAAGGAAAAGCAAGCATGAATGTGATAATAGGACAGAGATGAAACAAGCCCATTGCTGGCTTCAAACACATCTGTTTCTGTATAAAAATAAGGCCATTCCCTTGTAACTTGAATGTGCAGGAAGTTTGGTTTTAAAAGCAGAAGGCAGATGCTCTCCTTAATTCGGAACACTGGTCTGTGTCAGACACCTTGTCTACAGTGATAGTTCTTCAGCGTTCTAGATGTCTGTGACATTCTGAAAGCATTGTCTTCTAAGGAATATGATCAAAAGTCCATAAAATCCAAACAAGGGATTCACTGGACAAGATTCTAAGAGCAGGAAACTGGAAAAATGAAAGCACATTTAAAAAAGAAACCTACTGTAAAAGTTGCTGAGGTATAACAGCAAAATGTTATGCGTTGATTCTGGCATGAATTACTTAGAGAAGGCTGGAAAACCTTCACAGTGCCTTTTTTTATTTGACTCACATGCCTTTCTATATTTGGCTCAGCCATTAGAGAAGATTGAACATCCCTGAGATTGTCTGTGTTTTCCTGGTGCTGAAGTGTCCAAATTTTGGAAATGTGCAAAATCAGCCTCAATATGCAATGGCTAAGAAAGAGAGGACCTGTTAGAGCTTCTGAACAGCTTTAGAACCTGTAGCTTTTCACTGTATAAAAATTACACACTGAAAGTTCAAAGAAAACTGCGCATTTAGTCCCTGCCTCCCAGTGCAGTTTCTGATGGCATGCCAAATACTGTGGCTTCCCCGCAAACCACGGAGCTTACAAAGAGCATTTCCCCAACTCCATTTGAGCTGCAAAATGCTTTGTACAACTTAGAAAAAAATACAATGGCACTTGTACGATCACATAAATAAATAGCATTTGCATACCATTATTTTCTCTTTCTTTTTTTTCTTTTTTTTTTTTCTTTTCCCAGAAGTAACTTCAGGGACTTTGCCCGGAGAACTTGTCAAATGTGTTACTATATATTACATTCTTCTCTGGAAAATCTGGAGGACAGGGAGAAAGTTTGATCATACTGCATTCAAGAAGAGATTTCTCTTTAGCTTTGTGGGGCCAGGATTCCATCTTCTGTAAAGGTCCAGCACTTAATTCCAAATGTCCACAACCTGGACACTGTTCCCACAAGGAACAGTTTCATCTACAGAAGTACCATCAGTACACTTTCTGTTTTCTGAGGTAACTTAAAGCAATTGAAGCAATTCAAGATGGGATAGGCATTACAAGTTAAAAGCTACAGCAACTTGATTCAATTCAACTGAAAAAAAGTGTCAAACATTCTCA
>NW_011210026.1:0-695 GCF_000146605.3 Meleagris gallopavo
CGCCCGAACCCCGGCCCGGCGCCCCCCGAACACCCACCTGGAGAAGCCGAGGCGGCGCTCGGAGCCCCGGCACCGCTCCGCAACGCTTCCGCACGGCCATCTGCCCGGGTCGCAGCGTGATGACGTCACTCGCCGGGGGCGGCGCTTCGCCTCAGTAATGTGCACGTGCGCGCTGAGGCGCTGTTGCTATGGAGATGCTGTCGCGACGGCTTCACGCGCTGCAGTGAGGGAGGCCGCGCTGTCGCCACGGCAACGCAGCCCGCACGCACAGCCTGAAGCCCGAGTGGGGCAGTGAGGGGCGAAGATCATTGGGGGGGCAACGGAGAGCCCGCAGGGATCTCCTGGGGAGCTGCGTGAGCGTGCGGGGGAGGGCAGAGCTCCGCTCCGCTCCGCGGCTGGCGGCTGGCAGCGGGGCTGTGGGCTGGCAGATCCGCGGGGAGCTGCAGTGAACGGTGGGATGTGGGCAGAACGTGGAGATATGGGAAAAGGAAGACGAGGATCTGGACAACGCAGTGAGAGCCAGGCTGAAAGAAAGAAGGGAAAGAAAGAGAAAAAGTAAAAAGATAAGAAAAAAGGAAAGACAAGAAAGGAAAGAAAGGAAGGAAGAAGGAGAGAAAGAAGGAAAAGGCAGGAGAAAGGAAGAAGGAGAATCTCCATCTCCTGTTGGACGCAGAGGGGAACGCGGTGAGCCAGGA
>NW_011210027.1:0-1490 GCF_000146605.3 Meleagris gallopavo
AATCCAGTTTTCAGAAAGGAACAGCTTCCTTGATAGATTTCTTTCTGGAGAGCACAGGTAAAACCTAAAATATAATGATATTCTGTAACTTTTAGTGTACACGTAACACACACTGGCAGTTTTTGCTCTTTTTTTTTTAGCCATTACCTGTTTGGGTATATACCTTTTGACAAACATTGTCAAACCATCCCTGATCAATGCAGGGGATTTGAACTAGGTAACCTTTAAAGGTCTCTCCCAACTCAAACGATTCTGTCACTCTAAACCCTGATGTACTGAAAAAGTTTTGCAAGTACAGAGAAGCTCAGAAGATTTCACAAGCTTTACTTTAATTCAAAATCTATGAAGAATAAAGGCTGAAATGTGTAATTATGCAACAGCCAAGACACTTTTTTGACAAAGTACCACCTAGCTTCCTACAAAGCTTTAGACTAGTTTTCAAAACATTGCTCTAGGTTACTCTAGTAAGAAGTACAAAGTGATCTACAACACCAAAAGATGCTAAACACATGAAGAATAAGAAATGTACATTTTACAAGACTGCAACAGAGACACCCCTGCATGCACATGAAGGCCTTGAAGCTCCAAGCAGCTGGAGTTAAAAGTTTTTTTAAAATTTGCATTGTGCTTTTTGTATGCCACCAGAGTCGGCAGATATTAAAAGTATTTTGATCCACAGCCAGCAATATCAAGGGTCTTAATACTCACTTTGTTTTAGTGGCTCATCAATGGAAACATCCAGAAACAGCTTATGAAAGTGTGCATTTGCCTTCAGCTAAAAAACAAAAAGGCCCACCACCAAAGACACAAGCCTTATTAGATATTCTTACAATTAAGTGACTCATATCATTTCCTATACTCCCATTTTCTTCTCCTTCTGCCCATTTGTTTTACAGTAAATCGTCATTTTTGCTGTATGCCTATTAACTTGTTGTTCTGATCTATGAAAAAAGGAATCTACATCCTTATACAACCAGGAAATAGAATTCCAGTAAACAAGGGTGCTCTTCCAGTTCTGTATTTGCTCTTACCAGTCACCACCAAAAAAAGTCCATCTTCTCCCTACCTGATTTGAGATATGTTTTTTCCTTTCAATTTTGGAATCGTTCTTGCTTTCCACTGTCAGGAGTGGACTTTCTGTACTGCTCTTTGTCCTGAAAATAATAATTTAAAAGAAAAAAAAAACATGCCATGTAAGATCTCATTTAATGTGCCTTTTAAGTTATCAACAGGACATTTTTTTTCTGCGAAAATTCTGTGAATTAATCTTTCAATAGCTACTACCTGATTTTTGAAGTACTACATAGCTATGTATAGGAGTCTGTCTGAATTTTGAACTATGTCAGTCCTCCCTAATGGCCTATTTTTAACTTAGAAAAAATATTTTAGACCACTAGTTGTAAGGAAAAAAAAAGTTCAAAGCATTTTATAGGTTTAATGGACTTATCCATTGTGCCTTAGCTCCATGTTTGTTTGTTTCTAGGCAACGT
>NW_011210028.1:0-676 GCF_000146605.3 Meleagris gallopavo
TATATATAAGCAGATTAAATAGTGAGGGGTGTTCTGAGAGTTAATTACCTTCTTTGCTTCTTTAGCTGTCTGTTCTGCAGATTCCTCTTGCTCTGTTATATCACAATCCTGACTTTTTATCTCGCTTTCCTACATTTCGAGTTCATTTTTATTGCCACCACTTTAAATACATTTTTACTTCCTTGGACTTATTTAACTTTCCGAACTTCTCCCAATATGAACTATTTCCAACTGCAGTCTTTACAATAAATAAATCACTTCCTTGACTTAAAATGTTCCCGTGGCTTACCTGATACTATGTTCTTCAAGGCATGTCAGCTTAGACTATGATGGCTGCTGATCCCATGCTTATTCTCATCCAGTCCTTCCATGTTTGCATGAGAGTGACTCCAAGTTGCTACCAACTTCCTCCTTTTACATGATATGCTCAGTAGCTGTGGTGCAGCAACTGATGATAAACCAGGTATTTGTTTCCTAACCTGCTTGTCATGAGACATTCAAGGAGTTTTCCCCTCTTTCTGCTCCCTCTACCTCAGTATTTTGCCTTGATGCTCCTTGCTGACCTACAGACTCCAGATGCCTTTCAAATTCTTTGGTCTTTACAATTTTCTATGTAGAAAGACTCTCTTTTACTATGAGAGTGGTGAGGTGCTGGAACAGCTGCCCAGAGAGGCTG
>NW_011210029.1:0-621 GCF_000146605.3 Meleagris gallopavo
ACCAGTCCTCCTCTAGTCACAAACAGCAGGTCAAGCGGGGCACCTCCCCTGGTAGACTCACTTATCAGCTGTGCCGGGAAGTGATCTTCCATACACTCCACGAACCTCCTACACTGCTTCCTCTGCCACTTGCTCATAGAATGCCTCGTCTGTCTCTTCATCCTGATGTGGTCATCTGGGTCAGACCCCCACCCCACCATGTCTGGCTTGTTGGCCCTCCAACCCTTTTGTTAAATGCAGCAGGAGAGCACGTGGATGTCCCAGGTACCACAAATAACATCTATGTATGCTTAGGCAGCTGAGTTGTGCCTACATGACAACTCTCACACTGAACGATTTTCAAGCCAGAGCTGAATCAAACTCCTGCTTGTCTTGAAAGAGAGGAATTTCTCAAGGGGTATATGATGAAGTTACACAAGCATAGCTGTGCACTGACGTGGGAGATTGATATCCAAACGAAGGATATCATTCTTTGTTTTCAGCTGCAGAAGGTACAGGTCTGCCAGCCTGTAAGGTAAGCGTCCAAGGTGGCTTTGGACATCTTAAATGCCATGGCAATGTTCATGTGACTGAATAATATTCTGAATTGAGATGGATTTCAGTAGAAAACAATATTCAAAT
>NW_011210030.1:0-991 GCF_000146605.3 Meleagris gallopavo
TGTCCAAACCCAGCGACCACATCAAGCGCCCCATGAACGCCTTCATGGTTTGGTCCCGCGGCCAGCGGCGCAAGATGGCCCAGGAGAACCCCAAAATGCACAACTCGGAAATCAGCAAGCGGCTGGGAGCGGAGTGGAAGCTGCTCTCCGAAGCGGAGAAGCGGCCCTACATCGACGAGGCCAAGCGGCTGCGGGCGCAGCACATGAAGGAACACCCCGACTACAAGTACCGGCCCCGGCGCAAGCCCAAGAACCTGCTCAAAAAGGACAGGTATGTCTTCCCTTTGCCTTACCTGGGGGAAACCGATCCCTTAAAGGCCGCCGGGCTTCCCGTGGGGGCCACTGACTCGCTGCTGAGCTCCCCGGAGAAGGCCAGGGCTTTCCTGCCCCCCACCTCAGCACCTTACTCCTTACTTGACCCCAGCCAATTCAGCTCCAGCGCCATTCAGAAGATGACCGAGGTTCCTCACACCTTGGCCACCGGCACCCTGCCCTACGCCTCCACCTTGGGATACCAGAACGGGGCGTTCGGCAGCCTGAGCTGCCCCAGCCAACACACCCACACCCACCCCTCGCCGACCAACCCGGGCTACGTGGTGCCGTGTAACTGTACCGCTTGGTCGGCCTCCAGTTTGCAGCCTCCGGTTGCCTACATATTATTCCCGGGCATGACCAAGACTGGCATAGACCCCTATTCTTCAGCACACGCGACTGCTATGTAACACCCACCCACAACCCCACGGGCGGCCCCCACCTCGGGGAGCCGGCCGGACCGGGATTCCTCCGTGTGCATGTATATAAAACCCCGCCGGAGCCTCCCGAAGCCAAGACTCTGCAGCCCGGACAGCCGCGGATGCGCCCCGGGGGACGCGGAGATGCTGGGAGTTGCCCCAGGGCCCCGGGGTGGGGGTGGGGGGTAGAACCTGCGACAGCGGGGACGGATAGGATCCAGGCACCGGGCCGAGTTGTAAATGTGTTTTAAAACGAAACA
>NW_011210031.1:0-884 GCF_000146605.3 Meleagris gallopavo
TCTGAATACTATGTCTCTGCTTTAGTTCGAGCCACAATTCATACTAGTTAATTTTTTCACTGCTACACATTTGCTTTCAGAGAGGAAAAGAGTGGAAGGGAAAAAACGCTCTAAAAAGGCATGTGCAAGTTTGAGGAGAGACAACCGTAGTGCTTTCAGGGAGAGCGTTTAGGACAGTTAGGAGTAATCATTTCAGTACAGTGCAGAAAAAACCCCCCTCGCAGGTAGTGCAGGAGGCTGAATTCGCACTTGTCGGCATCGGAATCGCACTCCTTCGCTCTCACGCGTTGAAAGCGGCATTCGCGCTGAACCGCTCCGGAGATTTGGCCGTAGATGGCCGAGAAATCGCGTTTCTCCACGGACGCCGCTTTCAGCCGTCAGCAGCGGTCTCGTATTTGTCGCTTGCCGAGAACGGGCCACTTCAGCCGGCTGCTTTTCTCCGATGTGTGAGTGGGCTCCTGTGTGCACATCGGAAAGGAGCGGTTTGCACTTAGTTTGCCTACGTGCAGAATGCACTCGACTAGCTCCGAATACTATGTCTCTGCCTTTATTTCGAGCCACAATTCATTCTAGTGAGGTTTTCCACTGCTACACATCTGCATTCAGAGACGAAAAGATTGGAAAGGGAAAACCCTCTCCAATAAGGCATATGCAAGTCCGAGGAGCGACAGCTGTATTGCTCTCAGGGAGAGCGTAGAAAAAAGTGGGCAGAAATCCTTTCAGGACTTCGGAGAAAACCCCGCACTCGCAGGTAGTGCAGGAGGCTGAATTCGCACTTGTCGGCATCGGAATCGCACTCCTTCGCTCTCACGCGTAGAAGCGGCATTCGCGCTGAACCGCTCCGGAGACTTGGCCGTAGATGGCCGAGAAATCGCGTTTCACCC
>NW_011210032.1:0-1032 GCF_000146605.3 Meleagris gallopavo
AAATATAATAAGCTTATTCTACTTCATCCTTAGTGACACAATGTAGCTAGCTATTAACAGGCTTTGTGTGTCTGTAAGCACAATAGCAAGAGAGACAAGGAGTCCGAGGACATCTGATGATAAAATTTACAGCACGAGAAAAAAAGAAAAAGACAAAAAAAAAAACCAGGTATTACATGAAAAGGGAATATTAATTGGTCTAGAAAACTAAATTCACTGTTCGTTGTGAACTGTCTTAATGTTTTAATATCTGCCAATTTTGTGCACAGGCTCTGTGCAGTTGTAATAAGAATTTCATCCTCAGCTCTTACAGAGAAAAGATAAGGAAGCAAATATACTGTGGCCACTGAATGCCCTAGTACTGTGTTTTATTATGTTTACTTTATAATCCCATCATCCCCATGCCACCAGCATGCTTGAGGGGTAGTGGAGGCAGCAGTCGGCACTCCCTGTTGGCTCCCTGTCTTTCACTGCTACCCTAAGGTACTTAAGAATGACAGTATAAAGAATTTCTGTGCAGATGAGCCTGTAGATTTGGGGAATTGGCTGCTTATAGACAGGGATTCTGTTGGTAGACTTAATTCCTTTAGCAAGGGTGAAGAACCATCTGTGGGGATTCTTGTCATGTATAAGGAAGTTAGTCATGCTCTCTGCGGAGTTGAGTTTCTTGAATTTTAATGAAACCCATGTCAATCTGTCTCTTCTATACCCCTGTGCTGAAATCAGTGGTCAGCTAGTCAACAATCACAAGAGTAAATCATAGTAGATAAGCCATGCAGGACAACATGAAGAATTTACAGACTTTTCCTTTGTCCTCTTTTATTCTCATTCTTTTCTTTTTCTTTATTTTTCTATTTCTTTTACTTTTTTCTTTCTTCCTTTTTTCTTTCTCATACTTTTTTCTTTTCCCTATATTTATCTTTCTCTAGCTTTTTCTTTTTCCCCTCCCCTCCCCTTTCCTCCCTTCCTGTCCCATCCTCTCCCTTCCCTTCCCCTCCCTTCCCCACATTCTCTCCTTTTTTCCCCCTTCCT
>NW_011210033.1:0-1117 GCF_000146605.3 Meleagris gallopavo
TCTTCTCTTTTCCGTTCTAGACGCGTGGACACTCGTTTCCATTTCTTGCCTTCCACAGGAGCAACTGATATTGTTACTGGTGTCTCCTGTAATTCATCAGATTTGACTTGGAGATTCTCCACTTTGGCTTGAACCTCAGCTCGGAAACTCTCTCTCCAGAATAGTATTATATAGGGCGCGGTAAGCACAAGCCAAACCCCAAATAAGTTGTACCTCCTTAGAGTTATGTAAGCCGCGCTGTCCCTGACTCAAATACTGACTTAGTTTCTCAGGATCCCACAGGTGTTCAAGAGTAAAATCCCATGACATTGCAGGTCCCCTTCCTTTAAGATCTTTCCTAAACCTCTCCATATTCCCTGCCAGTCAGCATTCTCTGGTTCTGGAGGAGACTCCTTCCCTTTGTGAAGGAATATAATCCAGGAAAGCAATAGCACGCACCCCAACATGAGTATTAATTCGAGATTCGAAAACCGTCTGACAAACCGATAAGAAAGCCTGGAGACTGGTCTGAACATCGTGCTGTTCGTAAAATTAGCCATTCCATCTGGGATGTAAATGTCAAAATTCAAACCATACCACATTGCATACAGGTACCATGCAGGTGTCTCTGTCAATGCCCTTAGGTAGTTATATATGAACACAATTCCACAACAAGTAATTATGACATTGATAATTTGCCAATAAGTTGAGAATAACATGACAGCTTGTAAGCCTCAACACCCTCACGATGAAAAGTGGGTTCATTGCTGGTGTCTATTAAAAAGGTGTTAATGAATTGAAACTGACAAGAGGAAGGAGGAAAAAAGGGAAAAAAAACAAAAAAAGGCACTACCCAGACTAAGCAGTGCTCAAAGTAAACAAATATCCCAGAACACTGGCAGCACGCCTAGTCTTTCAAGGTCAAGTTTTCCAACACAGAAACCTAAACTACTGATAATGCTCCCTAACGAAGCTCTCTAAGAGCAAGAGAGAGATTCGTTCTAAAAGCTAAAAAGCAGAAATGCCCGCATCCTCCACCAAAAATCTGTCACGGAGTTAACTAGATCAATTTACGCCCGTGACAGGGGGCAGTAGGCCCCTGCCCTCCCCTCCCCACCCCACAAATGGGAAGGAAGGA
>NW_011210034.1:0-978 GCF_000146605.3 Meleagris gallopavo
CCTGCATGGAGGTGCTGCTGTTGGGGCACTCGGACTGTGCTTGGGCTGGGCTGCACGGCAGAGGCACTGGGTCACAGTCCAGGCTGGTGACTGCGGTGTCTGGCAGCCTCAGGTCAGCATCTTCAGCACAGCTGGGAGAAATGAGGGCTTGAACTAGGATGAGCTCCCTGTGTCCGTCACTGTTGTTATGTGGAAGGCTCTCAACTGAACTGCACCGATTTGTGCTTCCTAGGAGCTCTGCACTGATGGAAGCACACAGCCCATCATCGCTGGAGAGAGAAAACACAGAATGGTGTGAGTTGTGCATGTCAAGCAAGATGCAGAGCATGTGAGCAAAGGCTCCGCAGCTGTACAGGACAGCATCTAAGGGATGGCTTTGATTGAGCTGGCAGGAACCGTGCAGCCATAAAGGGACTTGAAAAGCATCTCTGACTCTGAGATTGACACCTCATCGGCCCATCTCACTGCCATGTTTAGTTCCTAGTGCCAGCAAGTCTGACCAACAGTTCTGCTTTGAGGAGAACCAGAATTGGTTTCAGGCACCTGGCCCCGAAATCTGGAAAACCCCACCATTAGTGTAACTTAGTTTCAGCAAGTTTGGCCACTAGAAATAATGGAAATAAACCCACAGAAATCCACCCAAACAATGACAACAGGTGCTGGAAAAGGAAGTCCTCTTTACCTTTCAGATGGAAAGCTGATGACTGTGTGGAATTTGCCCTGTACAGCTGCAGGGCCTTCTTCCACTTCTACGTCCCTGCTCTCAGGCACAATGGCAGAGCTGCTGTGGCCTTGCCTCTGTGCCTGTGCCTCCTCCAGGCTGAGCAGCTTTGTGGCAGCAGAAGAGACCCACACAGACTTGGGCCCTGAGAGAGAGTTGTGCCCTGTAAGGGAAAATCACAGGTAAGAGCGAGGATCAGAAAGCAGCAGCACAGCCATCACAGTGCTGGGGGAGGTGCTGAATTTTTCTCAGACTTG
>NW_011210035.1:0-934 GCF_000146605.3 Meleagris gallopavo
ATGCACCAGCCTCAGGTAAGATTGAACGATACAATGGGTTGTTAAAAACTATGCTGAAAGCAATGGGAGGCAGGACATTTAAGCACTGGGAGAAGCATTTGGCAGAAGCCACCTGGTTAGTCAATACCAGAGGATCTATCAATCGTGGTGGTCCAACCCAGTCCAGCTCCCTACATACCGTAGAGGGAGATTAAGTCCCTGTTATACATGTAAAGTATATGTTGGGAAAGGCAGTTTGGGTTATTCCAGCCTCTGAGAAGGACAAACCTCTTCGTGGAACTGGTTTTTGCCCCAGGGGACCTGGGTCCACATGGTGGGTGATGCAGGAAAACGGGGATGTTCAATGTGTACCAAAAGGGAACTTTATGTTGAGGGAGTGTAGTCAGTAATTCCTTGTGCATGTGTTTATATTTTGTTTGTATATATTAAGCATGATGTGGTGATGTGGAATAAGGGGTGGAATGTCATGGTTTCATGATTTTTCATTATCAGTATTCCACATCATAACATCATGCAATGCCCTGGGGGTTTGACTGCTGATGCTCAAGTTCCGGGTGCCTGTCCAGAGGAGAAGAGCAGCTACGTTTCCCCAGGGGGCTTTGCGGTCAGCGAGGAGATATAACTCCCGGCAAGGTCACCTGATGCTCTCTTCTTTGCCTGCACTGCTTCGCTTGCGCTTCTCTGCCTGCGCTGCTTCGCTTGCGCTTCTCGCCTGCGCTTCTCTGCCTGCGCTTCTCATCTCAGCGTTGTGGTAAGGCCGATCCACTATCAATTTCACATTCTCTCTCCTTATAAAATTCTGTTGATACCATATTTAGTAAATTACTTTGTTTTACCTCAGATTGTTGCCACTGTTTTCAATTATTTCGGGGTCCCTTATTTTCTTTTTTTCCCGGGGGCGCGGATCCGCGGATCCCTCCGCCCTTCTAGTCAC
>NW_011210036.1:0-916 GCF_000146605.3 Meleagris gallopavo
TGCTGTCTCAGCACAGAATGCACGTCATCAGGCCAGGCACTTCTTAGTTACGCACCCAGCTTTACAAACAAGTTGTACCGCGAGGTCCAAACCCAACTCACATACCTGGGTCTCGCACAAAGCCTGACTGGTTGCTGGAAGGATGCAGGACGCTGTTCCACTGCACACCGGGCGCTTGGGGCGGCACCGGATTGCCTGCACCAGACGGGTCCTGCAGCACAGAGAGACAGATCAGCCACAAAGAAAGAGACTCGCCTTATTGTCAGGAACGTGTTGTCCAGCAGCGCCTTGTTGCTGAGAGGTGCGGTTCCTGCGCATGGCAGGAGAGAAGCGGAGAGTGCAGTGCTGTTTTCCACCTTCCAGGTCATTTTCTCAGGGTGCCAAACACCAAGGCACAGAGTGCTTTTCTAACTAAACCCTTCTAAAGGACACCTTCCAACTCTGATATCTGTGCTGGTTGTGCCAGAAACGACACAACATGGTACCCAAAGGAAGGGGCAGGGGAGTCCATCCATCTCAGGGAAAGGGCTGGAAGTCCTGGCACGACTGACTCAACGGAGCCTGTTAGTTCATGCTGGAAACAGCAAGGTTTCTTTTCCGTGACAAGGGGAACCACCACTGCACACTGCGTCCCACCAACACCAGGCTCGGAGCTCTGCACCACATCCTCCAGGAGGATGCACACAGACAGCACCAAAGCTGCTGAGATGGGCACAGATGTGACAGAGAGCTCCAGGCACCGCTGCCTTTCTGCTTGGGCTCACCTCCCTCACACTGCTTCCCCAACGGGAATCACAGGGGGCTGGACTTGGGGAAAAAAGTTTAAGCAACGAAGAAAAAAAAATCTAGTTCTAACGCCCTCCAAACACAAAGTGCTTATCTATGATCTCCCAAGTTTGTTCTTGCTGACAAACCG
>NW_011210037.1:0-855 GCF_000146605.3 Meleagris gallopavo
GTGTTGGCTGGAGGAAAAGCACAACATTTCAGAGCGGAAAGGCAAATTTAAGAAACGACGCTTGAAGACGTGAAGGTGGTGGTTGACTGAGCTAAGGTCTTCCTCCAGTCAGATGCTCTTCAAATGTTTCCAGATTTCTCTGTGCAAGAGGCTGATGGCAGAGGCCTTCCACGGAAGCGCAGCCTTGCGGAGAGGCTGAGGAAGAAGGCAGATCTTGAGCAGACACCAAGGAGAGGCACAGATGTAAGACAGGCATCAGGACTTCTGTACTGTCCTCTGGCTGCCGCCTCTTGCCTTCTGCAGGCCTTCTTTGACACCTACGAAGCTTGAGTGAGGCCGCATCAGTGTGAAACACCGGTAAGCTATGGAGCTCTGAACGGGAGCTGTGGGCTCCGGTACCTC
The DNA here is from genome assembly GCF_000146605.3 of Meleagris gallopavo. Classification (NCBI taxonomy): domain Eukaryota; kingdom Metazoa; phylum Chordata; class Aves; order Galliformes; family Phasianidae; genus Meleagris; species Meleagris gallopavo. The sequence goes on from NW_011210037.1 coordinate 403, forward strand.
AGGAGGGGATGTGCGTGCTCTTTAATGTGCGTGCAGTCTGCTTGTGCTATGGCAGAAGGGCTTTGACAGCTGGGACCGTGTTTGTGTTGTCAGGACAAGTGGATATCAACACTTCCCCTACTGGAAGATTTAAAAGTAGAGCCTCTCGTTGCTGCTTACCGTAGGTTTTTCATCTCTAGAAACACAGGTGTTTGAATAGTGCTGTTTTTCATGGGAGATGTGCCAGAATGTACCTGATGGACTATTTGCTGGGCCTTTCTACCACCCGAAATGTTACTGATATGATGGTAGTTCAGAAAGACTGTGCTGTGGATTTGTTTCCTGGACTCACCTGAGAAGGATGGCTGTGGAGATGTTGGTCTTGGGGCAGGGGTTGTTAGAAGCTTTTGAGAGTGGCCTCTAATCATTGACCATGAAAAGGAATTGTAAGGCTCTGCGTGCTCAGGTGGGAGC
>NW_011210038.1:0-749 GCF_000146605.3 Meleagris gallopavo
GTCTCACGGGTGGATGCCCAGGAGGACATGCAGGCCCCGTGTTTGAGCAGTGCCTGCCCGTGGAGTGCTGCAGCCCAACAACACAGCTGTTCTGCCTTTGCCAAGGAGGCTTTCCAAGGTGGGCTTGTCTCACAGAAACCTCACAAAAACCAGAGGGCTGACTCATCCAAATGCTTGCTGCTTGCTTGGAAGCCCAAATCCTTCCAGCCTCCAATGTGGGGACAACATCTCCTGGGTGTGATCATGAGGTGCCTGAACGAGAGGATAACCCAGGCTGGTTACACAGGAGTCATCTTAATTTCCCTGTTCTGTTACTTGAGATAACGCCATTGGGTGGCCCTCCTGTTGTTTTCTTAAAATTTGGCACCAGCCCTGGTGACTTTGGGCCAGAGGCAAAAGGCTGCAACCGGTCCAGGAGCTTAAAGCCACAGCCCCAGTTAGAGGGGCCGGCCCCGGGCACGGGACCTGACGCCACAGCCTGAGTGGCCGGCACCGACCTTGGGGATTAAAGCCCAGTCCCAGTCTGAGAGGCTGGCACGAGTCCTGGGCCTAAACCTGAAGCCACAACACAAGCAGCCAGCACCAGCTTCGGGCCTAAAGCCACAGCCTGAGAGGCCGGTGCCGGCCCTGAAGTCTGAAGCTCCGGCCAGAGAGCCCAGCACCAGCCCTGGGCCATAATGCCACAGCTACAGCCACAGAGGCCAGCACCAGAGCCGGGGCTTGAAGCCACATCTACAGCCAGACGGGCT
>NW_011210039.1:0-972 GCF_000146605.3 Meleagris gallopavo
TAATATGGTATTTCGGGCGGTAGCGTGGGGTACTGCATAGGTTTCAAGCCACCCAGTTGTTGCCTCCACCATGGTGAGCACATAACGCTTACCATTACGAGATCGTGGCAAGGTGATATAATCAACCTGCCATGCCTCCCCATATTTGTACTTTTGCCATCGCCCTTCCTCCCAGAGAGGTTTCATTCTCTTGGCTTGTTTAATTGTGGCACACGTGTCACAGTCGTGAATGATTTGCGCAATAGCATCCATAGTTAAATCCACCCCTCGGTCTCTAGCCCACTTATATGTCGCATCTCTCCCTTGATGGCCTGAGGTCTCATGGGCCCATCGGGCTAGAAATAATTCACCCTTGTTCTGCCAGTCCAGATCTATTTGGGCCACCTCAATTCTGGCAGCTCTGTCTACCTGATGGTTATTTTGCTGCTCTTCAGTAGCCCTATTCTTGGGCACATGGGCATCTACGTGACGCACCTTTATAACCATATTCTTTATTCGGGCAGCAATATCTTTCCACAGGTCAGCAGCCCAAATAGGTTTACCCTTTCTTTGCCAGTTGTTTTGCTCCCACTGCTGTAACCACCCCCATAGAGCATTTGCCACCATCCACGAGTCAGTGTAAACATAAAGCATTGGCCACCTCTCCCGTTCAGCAACATCCAAGGCCAGTTGGGCAGCCTTTACCTCTGCAAATTGGCTTGATTCTCCTTTTCCTTCAGTGGCCTCTGCAACTTGTTGTGTGGGGCTCCACACAGCGGCTTTCCATCTGCGGTGTTTCCCCACAATACAACACGATCCATCTGTGAATAGGGCGTATGTCTTCTCATTTTCTGGTAGTTCATTATATGGTGGGGCCTCTTTAGCACGTGATATCTCTTCTGCTGCCGGTGTTCCAACTTTTGCCTTCAGGCCAGTCCATGATCACCTCTAGGATTCCTGGGACGGTTGAGTATTCCCATCCGCGCTCGCTGC
>NW_011210040.1:0-1053 GCF_000146605.3 Meleagris gallopavo
AGGGCGGCCTTCAGTATCCCAAGGGGGGCTGCAAAAAGCAAGGGACAGAGTCTTCAGATTGGACATAAGGAAGAAGTCTGTTACAATAAGTGTGGCACTGGAACAGGGACACTGAGGGACCCTGGGGCTCCCTGGAGCCCTGAGCACTGGGCGTCAGGGCCTGGGGATGGAGGGCATGGAGGGCACCATCCCCCTACCCCTTTGCAGGGGGACCACTGCCACCCCCAGACCTTCCCTCGTGCTCTGAGGGGCTGTGCAGAGGAGGAGGGCCTCGAGCTGTCCTACGGATGGCCCAGGGTCACTGTGGAGATGGGACAGGGGCTGTGGCTGCTGCCCCCAGGGGACCCACATCCCGCCCTGGGCTGCTGACAGCCCTCCTCCTGCCCAAAGTCCTGCGGCACAAACCCTGCAGGGACGAGGCTTCTCCACGGTCAGAGACACCTTCTGACATCCTCTGCTGACCAACGGGGTCCTCTGAAGAAGAACAAAGACCCTGATGGTCACTGACATCCTCCAGCGATCAAGAAAGACCTCAGCAAAGCCACGCTCTGTGTGTCTGTGTCCTTGTCCCCACGCTCAGCAGGAACCGCTGACGTCTGTCCCTGCCTGGCAGAGGCCGCCCCGAAGTGCTGGGAGGGGTCCCCAGCTCCATGCCCCGCGCCCCACGTCCTGCACCCGTGGATCTCTCCATCTCCTCTGTGCTGCCTCCTCCAAAACCCTAAAGGACGGAGCTCCCCATGCTGCCAAGCAGCCCCAATACCCTCCCTCCGCTCGCTCCCAATTCATCCCTCTAGTTCCTGCCAAACCCTTCACCCTGTTCCCCCTCCACGCACACCATGTCTCCAGGTCACTCTCCTGTTACCCTCTCCCTTATCGCAGCCAATTGCCCCTCACTTAGATCTGCTTCAGCCCTCCTCCTTCACTCACAGTTCCCCTCCATCACCACCCAACATGGAGTCCCCAAATCCCCTCCCTTAGGCACCTCAAATCTCCTCTCTGATGACCCATGACACCCTCTGTTGATTCATGAAGCCCTCTGACAGTCAGTGAAGA